>NC_047105.1:113114459-113414459 GCF_902500255.1 Thalassophryne amazonica
GATGTACCCCTGCTGATCAGATGATTGGTAACAGCTGTTGCAGGTGATGCGTGACAGCTGTCACCCTGGCTGCTCCTGTGAGGCGGCTGCGCCCTCTGGTGCCTGGAGCCCGCACTCCAGACAGGGCGCCCTCTGGTGGTGGGCCAGCAGTACCTCCTCTTCTGGCGGCCCACACAACAGGACCCCCCCCTCAACGGGCGCCTCCTGGCGCCCGACCAGGCTTGTCCGGGTGGCGGCGGTAGAAATCGGCCAGGAGGGCCGGGTCCAGGATGAAGCTCCTCTTCACCCAGGAGCGTTCTTCGGGACCGTACCCCTCCCAGTCCACCAAATACTGGAAGCCCCGGCCCATCCTACGGACATCCAAAAGCCGGCGTACAGTCCAAGCCGGCTCGCCATCGATTATCCGGGCAGGAGGCGGCGCCGGACCCGGAGTACAGAGGGGTGAGGTGTGATGTGGTTTAACCCGGGACACATGAAACACAGGATGGATCCGCAGTGAGGCCGGAAGCTGAAGCCTCACTGCGGCTGGACTGATGACCTTAAGGATCTTGAATGGGCCGATGTATCGGTCCTGTAGCTTGGGGGAGTCCACTTTGAGGGGAATGTCTTTTGTGGATAACCACACCTCCTGCCCTGGCCGATACGCAGGGGCCGGGGTCCGCCGACGGTCTGCATGGGCTTTTGCCCTTGTCCGGGCCTTTAGCAAAGCAGAACGGGCGGCACGCCACACCCGACGGCACTTCCGTAGGTGGACCTGGACCGAGAGCACACCGACCTCTCCCTCAACCACCGGAAACAACGGGGGCTGATACCCCAGACATACCTCAAAAGGGGAGAGGCCGGTGGCTGAAGACACCTGGCTGTTATGGGCATACTCGATCCAGGCCAAATGGGTACTCCAGGCCGCCGGGTGCGCGGCAGTCACGCAGCGCAAGGCCTGTTCCACCTCCTGGTTTACCCATTCTGCTTGCCCGTTGGTCTGAGGGTGGTACCCAGACGAGAGACTCACTGTGGCCCCCAGTTCCTGGCAGAAGCTCCTCCAGACCTGCGAGGAGAACTGGGGACCGCGATCGGAGACGATGTCTGTTGGAATCCCATGCAGCCGGACGACGTGGTGGACCAGGAGGTCCGCTGTCTCCTAGGCTGTTGGGAGCTTCGGGAGGGCCACAAAGTGGGCCGCCTTGGAGAATCGGTCCATTATCGTGAGGATGGTGGTGTTACCCTGGGACGGCGGGAGGCCCGTGACAAAATCCAGGCCGATGTGGGACCAGGGGCGATGAGGCACAGGCAGCGGCTGGAGTAAACCTGATGCCCTGCGATGGTCAGCCTTGCCCCTGGCGCAGGTGGTGCAGGCCTGGATATAATCCCGGACGTCAGCCTCTAGGGACGCCCACCAGAAGTGCTGCCGGACAACTGCCACGGTTCTTCGCACCCCTGGATGACAGGAGAGCTTGGAGCCGTGACAGAAGTCCAGGACTGCAGCCCTAGCTTCTGGTGGGACGTATAGTTTGTTCTTTGGCCCAGTTCCGGGATCCGGGCTTCGTGCCAGGGCCTCCCGGACGGTTCTCTCTACGTCCCAGGTGAGGATAGCCACGATAGTGGACTCCGGGATGATGGGTTCCGGTGGATCCGACAACTCCGCTTTGACTTCATCTTCATGTACCCGGGACAAGGCATCCGATCTCTGGTTTTTGGTCCTGGGACGGTAGGTGATCCGGAAGTCAAAATGGCCGAAGAACAGTGACCAGCGGGCTTGCCTGGGGTTCAGCCGCTTGGCGGTCCTGATATACTCCAGGTTCCGGTGGTCAGTGAAAACCGTGAATGGCACGGACGTTCCCTCCAACAGATATCGCCACTCTTCAAGAACCTCTTTCACCGCAAGGAGTTCTCGATTGCCGACGTCATAGTTCCGTTCGGCCGGGGTCAACCTGCGGGAAAAATAGGCACACGGGTGAAGGACCTTATCGGTCTTCCCGCTCTGGGAAAGCACAGCTCCTATCCCTGAGTCCGAGGCGTCCACTTCAACCACTAACTGGCGACTAGGATCGGGCTGCACCAGAACGGGTGCAGACGAGAAGCGCCGTTTCAACTCCTTGAACGCGGCATCGCAACGATCCGACCAGGTGAAGGGGACTTTTGGTGAGGTCAGGGCTGTCAGGGGGCTAACTACCTGACTGTAGCCCTTAATGAACCTCCTGTAGAAATTTGCAAAGCCGAGGAACTGTTGTAGCTTCCTACGGCTAGTGGGTTGGGGCCAGTCTCTCACCGCCGCAACCTTGGCCGGATCAGGAGCGACGGAGTTGGGGGAGATGATAAACCCCAGGAAGGACAAAGATGTGCGGTGAAACTCTCACTTCTCGCCCTTCACAAACAGCCGGTTCTCCAACAACCGCTGCAGGACCTGACGTACATGCCGGACATGAGTCTCAGGATCCGGAGAAAAGATGAGTATATCGTCTAGATATACGAAGACGAATCGGTGCAGGAAATCCCGCAAGACATCATTAACTAATGCTTGGAACGTCGCGGGGGCGTTTGTGAGACCGAACGGCATGACCAGGTACTCAACGTGACCTAAGGGGGTGTTAAATGCCGTCTTCCACTCGTCTCCCTTCCGGATCCGAACCAGGTGATACGCATTTCTAAGATCTAGCTTAGTGAAAATTCGGGCTCCATGCAGGGGCGTGAACACTGAATCCAACAAGGGCAACGGGTATCGATTACGAACCGTGATTTCGTTCAGCCCCCTATAATCAATGCATGGACGAAGTCCGCCGTCTTTTTTACCCACAAAAAAGAAACCTGCACCCATCGGGGAGGTGGAATTCCGGATCAACCCGGCGGCTAAAGAGTCCTGGATGTAGGTCTCCATTGATTCGCACTCAGGTCGTGAGAGGTTGTACAGCCTGCTGGACGGGAACTCAACGCCTGGAACCAAATCAATGGCACAATCGTACGGACGGTGGGGGGGGAAGGGTGAGCGCCAGATCCTTACTGAACACATCCACCAGGTCATGGTACTCCACCGGCACCGTCCCTAGATTGGGCGGGACTCTGACCTCCTCCTTAGCCTGGGAACCGGGAGGAACCGAGGAACCTAAACATACTCGATGGCAGGTTTCGCTCCACTGAACCACTACCCCGGATGGCCAGTCGATCCGGGGATTGTGTTTTAACATCCAAGGGAAACCGAGAATCACACGGGAGGTGGCAGGAGTCACAAAAAACTCGACCTCCTCCCGGTAATTTTCTGACACCACCAGAGTTACTGGTGGTGTCTTATGTGTGATTAGAGGGAGTAGGGAGCCATCTAGTGCCCGCACCTGCACAGGCGAGGTAAGCGCCACCAGAGGGAGCCCTACCTCCCTGGCCCATCTGCTGTCTAACAGATTCCCTTCAGAGCCCGTGTCCACCAGTGCTGGGGCCTTCAGGGTTAAGTCCTCATAAAGGATTGTAACTGGGAGTCGTGTGGCAATATGGGTATGTCCCACGTGAATGTTTTGACCCACCCCTAACCCAGTTTCTAGGGGTGGGCGTTGGTGTTTTAACCGCTCGGGGCAGTCCCTCACTTGATGCTCTATTGAGCCACAAACAAAGCACGCTCCGCAGGCCAGCCTCCTCTGTTTATCTGGTGCCCTAAATGTGGCCCTGCTCGTGTCCATAGCTTCATCAGCAGGGGGAGCTGTAACCACACGGAGCATAGAGGCCGTGGAGCGTGGGGAGGGCGGAACTCGGTCGGAACCGGAAGGGAGAGGGACGGCGCGTGCCCGGCCACGCCCTTCGTCTCGTTCCCGACGGCGTTCTTCTAACCGATTGTCTAATCGTATAACGAGATCAATAAGCCCGTCTAAATCCCGCGGTTCGTCCTTGGCCACCAGGAGCTCCTTCAGGACCAACGACAGTCCGTTTACGAAGGCGGCACGGAGGGCAGTGTTATTCCGGCCGGACCTCGCATCCGCGATGCGGAAGTCGACTGCATAAACAGCTGCGCTCCGGCGCCCCTGTCTCATTGACAGCAGCACGGCTCAAGCGGTCTCTCCTCTATTTGGGTGATCGAACACTGTTCTGAACTCCCTCACAAACCCATCATATATCAGAAGGAGCCGTGAATTTTGCTCCCAAAGCGCTGTAGCCCAAGCGCGTGCCTTGCCGCGAAGCAGATTAATTACATAAGCTATCTTACTAGCATCAGTCGCGTACATGACGGGACGTTGTGCGAAGACGAGCGAACACTGCATAAGAAAGTCCGCGCATGTCTCCACACAACCCCCGTACGGCTCTGGAGGGCTTATGTATGCTTCAGGGGAAGGTGGGAGGGGTCGTTGAACGACCTGTGGAATGTCACTGTTGCGCACAGGATCGACAGGAGGGGGAGCCGCAGCAGCGCCCTGAGGGCGCGCTTCCACCTGCGCGGCGAGAGCCTCCACCCTGCGGTTAAGGAGGACGTTCTGCTCGGTCATCAGATCCAGCCGAGCCGTAAAAGCGGTGAGGATTCGCTGCAACTCACCGATCATTCCTCCTGCAGACGCCTGTGCGCCCTGCTCTTCCATTGGCCATTCAGCAGCCGGTTGACGCCCCACGGGGTCCATGACGTTGGCCGAGATATCCTGTTGGGAAAGTGTAGGTACACGGACCCACAACAGGGGGCGCAAATGAACGGACAATGGAGGAAGTCAAATAACAACACTTTACTGTTGTGAATGGGCACAACAAATACAACAGATTACAACAATGGACAAAAAGCCAAATCACAAAAGGTGTCGTGTGGGCAGGCTCGAAGATAGGAGACGTCTGTCCAAAGCAGAACCGGAACCACACGATTTCCTCCGCCACCAGACCCCGGGAATACTGGAGCCGCCAAGTCCCGAATTCCCAGGTGGCCACTGCCTCCGCGTGTCGGACCTGGTACTGCTGGCGAGGAACAAAGAAACAATTAAATGTGGGCGCGTTTGCACCCAGCAATCCGCACGGCAGGAAAACTACCTCCACCTCTCGTTGGAAAAGGAGTCTGTTATACAACGCACAAAAGTCACAAAAGGTTACTGTTACACAGTTAGCTGAGAATGTTACCTTCCAGGTAGAACGATATCTCGGCAAAGAGGTGGAGACGTCGTCCTGCTGATGTACCCCTGCTGATCAGATGATTGGTAACAGCTGTTGCAGGTGATGCGTGACAGCTGTCACCCTGGCTGCTCCTGTGAGGCGGCTGCGCCCTCTGGTGCCTGGAGCCCGCACTCCAGACAGGGCGCCCTCTGGTGGTGGGCCAGCAGTACCTCCTCTTCTGGCGGCCCAAACAACAGTGATGTCATTTTCAGTGCTAAGGGCGTTAGCGCTTTAAGCAGCTGTCTTAAGCTTGATGATTTTAGGTCCAGTTAGCCCACAATTACTTAGGAAATAATTTTTAATGGCCACACCAAAGCAAATCGTTATGAGAAAAAACCTTGGTCCCCAAACACATGATTTCATAAACACTTGAACAGTCTTGTAATGGACTGGTAGCCTGTCCAAAGATGTACTCAGCCTGTCACCCTATGACCTTTGGGATAGGCTCCAGTCCCCCTGTGATCTGTAATAGGAATAAGTGAGTATAAAAAAAGAATGAATGGTGTACCTCCAGTTCAGTGTAAAAATTATTTAGCATTCTTGAAACACTTATATTTTTAACTACTTTTCATGTAAGCACATCTGTGGTTAAAGATGCAATGGCAGGCAGTGACATGCATTTTTTTTTTAAATATGATTTATAATATGCAATCTTTAGAAGTGAGGTAGAATGGTGGATTAGTGGTTAGCACTCTGTCTACAGGCCGTTCAATAGACTAGCCTCCTGTCCGTAGTGTATCCTGCCTCTCATCCCATGACCGCTAGGATAGGCTTTTGAAAATAGGGTTTACAAAATTTACATATAGTGTTTGATATGTGTTTAACCTTTTTCTGTTGTTTCATTTTACAAAAATCAAACATTCATCCATGCATTTTCTAAATCCTTTTATGTCAATCAAGGGTCACACGGGGGTTGCTGCAGCCTGTCCCAGCACTACCGTATCGACACCCGTGTATTGTGATGTGAATCATATCAGGTGAAGTGGAAAGGGGTGGCTATTATAATGGCCAGGTCTGTTTTCATTGTCTTTAGCAATATCTTAAAAATGCAAAGCGCAATTTCAGTCACATTTGGTGGATAAATCTTCTCACAACACAGGTAATGTCAAAGTCATAGGTCTAAGGACAAGGTCAAATCTGAGGTTATCATATAAAATACATTGACTATATTTCAGGGCCTACATGAGATATTGAGATGTGATTTACTGGGTATATTTCTGTTCTCCTGGGACTAACAAATGTATCAATCCTCTGATGTCAATGTTGCGTGTGGATATGAAGCGAAATTTGGAAATTACCTCACAGTAACTAAATACTGCAGTCATTTAGATTGTGGTCATTTGCAATGGGCCTCATGGATTAATATTATCATAAAGGTCTCTTAAATTTCTCTGCAAGTGTGCTATATCAAATTCATGAAATGCTCCTAAATTCAGATAATTGCATAAATTACAGCTGCTGAATTCCTCATCTGTGTATGTCAGCGTATGTTCGTGAGAAGAGTCAGTTACCGTAAATTGTGCACCAAAAGTACCAAATTAGACTGTGCGCCCACCCACATGTGTAAGAGGTGTCCAATTAGAATACTGGGATCAGCAACACTGGAGAGGAACTTTTTTGTTTAAGATTAACTTTCTGACATTGACTTCCCCACTAGAGGAACATAGAAGAAAGTCTGTAATTGTTAACAATGTAAATAAAGATCCCGCTGCAGCAAATGGTTGTTTGTGGAGGTGGATAAGTTCTTACTTCAATGCTGTTTCTTTTGCCTACCACACCTTAGTCCCATGGCCTGCCTGGAATGAGCTATGTGATTGTTGCCTATTTATTTGTGGTCTAATAAAGGAATCTTATTGCAGCTTAATTTAATTATATCATTAGGCTGTAAGAATCAATTTATAATTATATTACAATTCAAATTGTACAGTTGATCATGTTGTCTGTGTAATTATTTGTATTTTATGGTGGTTTTCCAACTGAAACTGCTTTAAAGTAATGAAATATTCAATCAGTTATTGAAAATGTAGCTTTGTTTGACTGCCGACTATTTGCACGACTCCTGCTGCAGGTCTGTACTACTCGTAGATTTTGTTTGCACCTGCGAGAAAACTGGTGAATATAGGCAGTTCTGTAAAATCACTTGTCCACACCATTTTCAAACTAATCTGTTAGTATGAGTGGTGATTGTACGAAGCCCAAGGTGAGTGGCTTCATCTGGTCAACTGAAACACCTTGTGGTAGATGCAAACACTGACCAATACAGGTTTTGCCACAATGCTGGTTGTTACTTTCCAAAATTCAGCACCAAATTCGGCAAATGCAAAAATAATTTTCCAAGTACGTGTCAAGTTTGTAATATGGGATATTTTGAGGCCCACTCAGTCACACAGTGATAAGACTGTCAGCGATTTGAGAGAGTTGCTGATAGCCTCCATTGCAGCCCCCTTAACAATACAGGTGCTGATGCTTTAGGGGTTAACACTGATGCCTCACAGCAAGAAGGTCGCGAGTTCGCTTCCTACCTTTTCTGTGTGGAGTTTGCATGTTCTCCCGTTTCTGCGTGGGTTTCCTCCGGGCACTCCGGTTTCCTCCCACAATCAAAAACATGCTTATTTAGGGTCTGCTCCTTTATCTGCCACTGACCAAGGCAGCGTCTCTACATCTGGAGTTGGTCCCTGGGTGCCAGACTGTGGCTGCCCACTGCTCCTAGTGGTTGGATTGTGTATAACTGTAATTAGGATGGGTTAAATGGAGAGGACAAAGGCTGTTGATATTTATTTATTATTTTGGGGAAAATAATGTTACAATGACTTTTGTGATGATTGTAAAGGCACAAGATATGCATGATGGTGGCACCATTGTTGTGCGATGATAGTGCATATCTTAATTTTATTGAAAAGCATGGCTTCCTTTTTTCAGAAAATTCCATGACTGCGGTAGGACCATTGTGCATTTGTCACAAAGCCTTTTTTCCCTTCCAAAATCATTGGAGCAGTTGCTGTACCTGTGTGGCCCACAGTGGCACTGCTGTGCTACATTTATTTAAAACCAGTTGCCACATTTTATAGTCACCTGAGTCGCTGAGTGAGTTTTGGACATGTTTACAGCCGGTGACACATCATCGACACCCATTGTTTCTGCCACAGCTGAAAATGTGGCTCGTATATTTGCAACATTTTGTCTTGAACCTCTGACAGAGT
Source organism: Thalassophryne amazonica (assembly GCF_902500255.1). Classification (NCBI taxonomy): domain Eukaryota; kingdom Metazoa; phylum Chordata; class Actinopteri; order Batrachoidiformes; family Batrachoididae; genus Thalassophryne; species Thalassophryne amazonica. The sequence goes on from NC_047105.1 coordinate 113,122,763, forward strand.
GGTTGTAACCCACATTGTTACTTACTCTTCATCTGTACAAATGTGTGATTGTGAAGACGGTTTCTCACTGAAACTTAGGCTCATACTGTTTAGCGAGTCCTACTGGGCCCTGAGGCCCGTTGGTGCTGGTACTTATTTCCAAATCATGTAGCATCAAGCGGATCAGAGTCCACAACTCAGTTGGACAGGACATCAGTCAGACGCAGGTTACTTCCCCAGCTGGGGACGGAACCCATTTACAACTGGGTGGACTGACATTGTTTAGAGTAGACTGTGGCTAAAATATAATAAAAATAAGTTCTTGCAGTTGGGGTAAAAACTGAAATTGAAACAGTCTTCCATTTAGAGATCCCAAATTGATTAACATCAAGCTTTGTTTTGAAATGCATTTTCAAAATGCAGCAAAGGCATCACAGACAGTGATTCTTGTCTTAGGTCATGAAGTGGACAGTGGTCCAGCTATGTTGAACAAAACAACTTATTTTGTTTGCTACATTGTTCTAGAGTACTCTCATTCCTCAAGATCCTTCTGGGTTAAACTGGAAGAAAAAAATCACCAATCTTCTCAATTACAACCATCAAATAGTTTTTTATTATTATTATTATTATTAGGGAAGAATAACTAAACCACACTTTGAAATCTGAGCAGTGATTAAGTGTCAGTAATGGAATGAGAACCAGAAATTGCAGCTTTAAGTGAAGAGATTCCCCTTGACACTAGACAAGAGCAAACAGGCATCTAATAATCTGTGGCAGTCAGGGTGTGGCTGCATGTTGTGGCTAGAAGTCTATTGTTGTCTCGTTATGCACATTTGCGTGCACATACACACAAGTTGTTCAGAGACGACCTGGAAGCCAACAGTTGCACACATTCAGATGTGTGTCTGTATGGGCAGGAGGGGGGGGTGATACGTGTGTGTGTGTGTGTGTGTGTGTGTGTGTGTGTGTGTGTGTGTGTGTGTGTGTGTGTGTGTGTGTGTGTGTGTGTGTGTGTGTGTGTGTGTGTGTGTGTAATTATTCTCTATTGATCTGTCTTAATTAGGAGCTTGCATGTCTCGCTGCGGGGGACTACAGTGCAATGACACTTCAGCACATATTGATAAGCTGTTAGGTTTGTGTGCATCTTTTAGATGTTCAAAAGTGGTCATTATTTATATATTGTGAGACTGTTGAGAAAATCGCAAATTGAATTATTTGATATGTACATAAAAATTTGAGACTTTGTAGTTAAAAAGGTTTTAAATGCCAGTTTTTCTTCTTTAGTTAGTTATTTTTTTTCTAATCTGTTCCATGTCTCTCCTGCTGTTTTGTCTGTTTTTGTTTGACTACAAGATGAAAGATGATGATAATGTGTTTTTTGAGGCTACATCTACATCTAACATGCTGTTCAGATGTCTTTCTGTCTCTTTTTTTTTTTTTTTGAAACATGAAACAGAAGTTACAGTATTCTGTTGCCTTCATGTGACATCATACAGTTAGGTTCATTAAGTAGTTGGACAGTGTCATAATGTTGTAATTCTCCTTCTTTACATCCCTATAACGGCATTAAAATGCCATTTTCAAGATACAAGGTGCATTCAAAAAGTGTGTGAATGCGTGAATTTTTTTCCCACCCACAGAAAGTGGCAGTCACTAGCAGTCAGGTTTAGAGTGAACACGTGTCCTGTGCACCTGTTGGATTATAATTGCTATAAAAAATGACGGAAGGGCTTGAGCTAACGTATTACATCAAATTTTGCCAAAATCTTGGTGATACCCAACCGGAAACCATTTTCAAGATTCAGCAGGCTTTTGGCGATGATGCTGAGAGCATAATGCAAAAAAGAGTGGTATAGCTGCTACAGAAATGGGCACACATCAGTGGAGAGGCAAGCACATTCTGGTTGGCTATCCACAAGCCGAAATGACCAAGTGATTGACAGAATATGGACGTTGGTCATGGATGGCTGTCGTGTCACCATCCAAGAACATGCTGATGAGGTGAGGATAAGTGCAGGTTCAGTACATTCCATTTTGATTGAGGATTTGGGCGTGTGAGTAGTGTTAATGAAATCCATGCCAAAGCTGCTAATGACTGAGCAGAACTACATCTGGAAGTTCCATTATCACAATGCACCCGCCCATGCTGCTCAGCTGATTCAGGCTTTCCTGGACAAATACAAATACTGATTTTTGGTTGTTTCCCAAGTTCAAAACTACACTAAACTGGGCTCTATCTGAGTCGCAAAAAGATAGCATGAGGAATGGGATTGCCCAACTGGACGCTATTCCAAAAGAGCCCTTCCAGAAATGCTTGCAACAATACCAGAACCTCTAGGAATGGCGTGTGCAGTCCCAAGGAGACTACTTTGAAGGGGATTAGGATTTCAGGCCCCCAGGTTAGTAATTGAATTTTTCACAGCCAAAGGTTGGATACTTTTTGAATGCAACTCATATGATTGAACAGTAGACTTTCAATTTTAATTTGAAGGGTTTGCCAAAAAATATTGCACAAGGCAGTTCCGAATTGCAGCTATTTTTGTACACATTTCCTCCATATTTGGAATTAATAGGTATTTGGTATTTGTAATCCTGGTGGATCATTGGATGGTCATTAACAGCCTAATTGTAAATTGTAATGATTTCAGTGCAACATGTCCTTTAAGAATGGAGCCGCAGATTAATTGTAAAGTTTACATAAGTATGATGTCATGTTATGATGACTACTTTTTAAGTGATAACTGTTGATTTTGATGCAGTCATGGTAAAAGCAACAGCTGCTTTCCACTGTTACAAGACTTGGTGCGCGTGCATATATCCAACACGAACCCAGCCTGTTAAAACGGTCTACTAGAGGCTCAGCTTTGTGCACACTTATAAGTGTTGTCATCGATCAACTGTCAACTCTGAAAAATCTGCAGGCACCCTGACACTTGCACAACTTTGATCCGTGCACTTGCACGTACTCGGCCATGCAGGAGAGTAAACTCATCTCAAACTCATTGTAAACCGTTGTTCATGCATGTGCGCAAAGAAAATTTTGAAATGTTCAAAATCTCCATCTCGCATTAATTACATGAACTTCAAGTGAACATTGCGCAAACAATTCAAAAGTGCCAGTGACTCTGTCAGTACACCACATCAGAGCGCAGCTCATCTGAACGATTATAACGTGGTCTTAAATCTATCTTAAATGTACTGTTATAGCTGCTCAGAAGGAATGAATGAACAGGCAACTGTTTTACCAAGGCAACTGTTTTACCAAGCTATTACAATATAAACATTACAAATAATTACCATTTAGACAATTCCAAATGGTTTCTCCACCTCATTAAGTGCACAAGAGTGAGCGAGAGAAAAGCAGCAGCTGGAACAGTCCTCTGTGATTCCGGAAGCGATTAGAGGTGTTTTCAACAGCCACCTCGGAGAGAAAATGATTAATCCGCTACGAAATAATTATTTTATATACACAGCATCCAGTGCACAACACGGGACATCCAGTGGAACAAAGCACGGCACCCAGCTGGGAACACAGCGAGTGGGATCGTCACGACCAAGTGCACAGATCGAGAGGGATAATTAGCAATAAAATACATCAGCGACCACTAATTATTACAGCATGTGCGCAGATAGACTTACAATCATGAATTTTTTGATGCTGTGCTGCTAAATGGGATGTTGAATAATGTGCTACATGTCCATTAAGAAACATAAACAGTATGGTACTGTATGGTCAATATGTCTAGAGTAGGCAGTCCTCAAAAAAATGAGGGACTGTGCAAGAAGGAGGCTAATAGAGGAAGCAATCAAAACACATGACAAATTTGAAGGACTCATAGGCTTCTGTGGTTTGGCCTGGAGAAACTCTGAATAGTGCAGCTTTTGTTTGTTGCGCTGCCAGTCACAACTTCATGGTGGAGCAGCAAAGAGAACAAATTTCATACAAGAAAATGAATCAAGCCCCATTGTATCAATAACTTGAAGTCTTATTTTTAAGAAAATCCGTAGTTTGGTATTGTAATGCCCAGTGGTGGGCACAGATAACCAAAAAATTAACTTCGATAACAGACAATGGGATAACTGAAAAGTTATCTTTGATGAAGATAAAACGTTAAACCACCCAAAAATGTATCGGAAGTTACAGATAACCGATAAATTCCAGTATTGTCTCTGGTACATTTGCAACTACTAATAAACTGAATTTGATTTTTAATACCACGATCGCTTCTAGTAGCATTAAAAACGACAGCATACCCAAACAATGAGCCCGCACTTCTGTCTTTGAACATCCTGCCCCCTGCTGGTAGCTCTTGTTTACTACATGGCTTCCAGCACAGCAGCACCCTGAGAGCAGCCACAAAGCCAGCTCTCTACCAATCACAAAGCTCCGGTCAGGCGGAGGTCTTGGAAAATAAAGTCATGCTGAGTTATGGTTTGGTGTGAATACTGATAGAATAACTCCATTAATGACAGTTCTGTCATTTGTACAAAGTTAAAATATAACATATATCTTTTAATGTTGAATAATGCACTAATTCTGAGGTTTTGTAACAAAAACCTGGGTGGTTGCCAGCTAGGACCTAAGTCTGTTCCCCAGTGTGGTTAATGTGGCACCAGCATATCCACCCTGGCCTGACCTGGCCAGATGGTATTGCACACCTCTGTGGACACATTATTTTAGTGTTGATGTAGACATTTTCATCTTCTGTCTGACTGCATCATTTACACACTCAAAAAAACTGACTCATTGAATGAACTCAATTCAGTTCTGAGCATGATTTCCATTTAATAAATATATGTAATCCCAACTAAATTAAATTAAATTATATTGCATGGATGTGCTTTATTTTGGTGGCTAAGTGCATGAACCACTTGGCCATCAAAATAGAGCACATGATGAAAGATAATGCCGGATGCCCTTCCTGACGCAACGCCACATTTCTCCATGTAATGTGGAGCTGCCGTAAAACTTGTGCCAGTTCAACATGCAGATCTACATTGGATTTGCTGTGGCGACCCCAAGTGCAAACAAGGGAGCAGCCAAAGGAACTTACAAATGTGCTTTGTTTGAGTTGGAGCTACATGTATTTATGAGATGGAAATCCTGCTCATAATTGAACCGAGTTCATCAGTGAGTCATTTTTTTTTTTTTCAGTACATGGAACTCGCAGCGCTAACCACTGTAAGTGTGCTGGAAGCAAAGCAAGGCATAACATTGCAGTACATTCTTTTATATAGTCACTTTTGGGGGGGTGGTCCTTCATTGCATGAATACAGCAGCTCCCTGCCTAGTTTGTGATGACGTTAATTTCAAAATGACCTTACCTCAAATTCAACAAACAGCTGTGAGTGGTGTGATGGGTTCTTCTTTTTTTTTTCAGTCATTCTTGAAAAACACAAGTAGATGTTCTCGTCACAGTTGCAGGTACATAGAGCCGTTATGGTAGACACAATGTGATGCATTTTCAAGATAAAGTGGAACTTATCTGTCGAGTGTCTGAAAAAGCATCATAACATAGCTGGAGGATCCTGTTTTTTAGTGTTTTCCTGGAACTCAGCCAAGTAAGTGTTATAAGCCAGAAAGTAGAAATAGTTTAGACTTTATCAAAGTGATGAGATCATCATATTAAAAAAAAAAAAACACCCCTGTTCAGCAAAGGGAAATGGGCTTGGGGTATCCCTCTTCAACAATGTTAAGTGCCTCTCTTTTCACTACCAGGCAGCGTCACAGTATTGTCCTCCATCTATTGTTGTGATTGACCAGTCGTGGGAAGAGGGTAACAAATCCAGGCCTTCTGACAAATTTGAGCACTTCATGTCGGTCTCAAATGCAAAGTCAACATGCATTCATTTAATTTACATGGGCAATTTAGGAGAAAGTCACATTAAATACCAATACTGAACCAGTTCAGTTTTCTGTCAGTCAGGAGTTTTCATACAAGTCAAAATGAATGTCAGTTTTAAATCTGTTCCATCTATTCTGGGATTTTCCTACCCCTTACTAACACACACACATTCCAGTTCGAACCAGCAGAGGTTGATGGACTTTGGGGGGGGGCACACGTTGTGTGTAATGTAACTGTCCATCCCTTCTATTTGGAAGAATAGAAATGAGAGGCAATCAACCGATATCAACCATCCCCCAGCACACACCAGTGCTCACATCCCTTCTGTGTTTTTCCCAGTATTTCTTTCCTGCCACAGGGGAGGACATGAATGCAAAATGAGACCACTGGTGCATTTTAATTGGTCTTTGCAGTTCAGATGAGCCATAAATCAGGACCACAACCTGTCCCAACTCCTAATCATCCCCCACAGGCACTCTCACACCTGCCCCTTGAAACACATATGGTTGTCTAAAATCTGGCTTGGTTAGAACTCTGTGTATTGTACCTATAGTCTGGCAGAGTCTGTGTTAGCATTGTAGCCCAAAGAGACTATCCTATATATTAAGTGCACTGCTCCAACCATGTACACTCCTGGTCAAAATTATTGGCATCCCTGATTTTCAAATACATAATTCAAAATATCTTAAGAAATAACGACAGAATTACCCATTTTGTATTTTCAGAATATTTAAGTAGAGAATAGAGTATTTATTAAGCCTTTATTGTCATTGTATTAAGAACAATGAAATTGCTAGATTAGATTACATAGAACTTTATTGATCCCTTGGGAAGACTCCCTCAGGGAAATTGAGGTTCTAGCAGCATTGTATAGCAGCACACAGGGTAAGAAGCACACAGATTATCAAAAGTGAAAGTAAAGAAGAAAAAAAGTTTGCCAATATAAATACACAAATATAAATACCAGACATACTGGTTTACTGGCTGCTATTCCTGTCCTTCCTATCCTCCTCTGTGAGGAGGTGTACAGTCTGATGGCTTGAGGAACAAAGGAGTTTTTCAGTTTGTTAGTCCTGCACTTGGACAGGAGAAGTCTGTGGTTGAAGAGGCTTCTCTGGTTGCTGATGACCGTGTGCAGAGGGTGACTGGCATCGTCCAGTAGTTTGTCCAGTGTTCTCTTCTCTGCCACCATCACCAGAGTGTCCACCAGTGCTGAATGTGCTTTGATATTGGGGGTTTTGGGTTAAGGGGCTTTTTGGGGGGGTGGGCTGTTACAGATGCAAAATGTACACCAGACACTGCATTGTTTCTGGATAGCTTGGTTTTAGATATTAAAAACTATGACCGGCATATTGCCTATATGACTGCTGCATTATCAGCATCACCAGCTATACTTGGTAAGTAGTGCTAATGGCACTAATATGCAAATTAACCCTGTGGGGTCCACAGATGCTTCAGTGCATCCTGATCAAATTTTTGTCATATTTCTATTAAATAATTAGCAACAGAATGTCACAGAGACTTCATTCAACCACTTCCTGAAGCTATGCTTGTCATGATAACAAATTCTGCTGGACAGTATATTGCCAAAGAAATGATCATGATAATCGATAATATTGCAATATTATTGTCAACATTATTTTCAGACCATTTCATGACACTGGTATAATGACATAGCATAATAATGCAAGTCCATCTTGTCAAATGCCAGTTGCATGTTGAATAGCTACATCTCTAACTATAAAATGAGTAACACTGTTTGTGAGTATGCCATATTTTGCACCGTCTTGTGTATATTTGCATAGTTGGGCAAATGTATCCATAATAGCAAACTCTAGACTTGGGACATCCGTCATCAACAATGTTAAACTCCTACCTCTTTTCACTGCTAAGCAACGTCACACTATTGTCCTCCATCTATTGTCTCGATCAGCCAGTAGTGGGAGGAGGGTAACAAATCTAGGTCCATAGTAAACTGACCCCGGGGGGTTCCTCCTCTCCACATCTGTTCACAGTTTTTGTTCCCAGTTGGGAAAACTGGATGGTGATGCTTAAGGTGCATTTTCAGGATGGTTGTATTTCCAGTTTTTGTTGCCAATGTTCTCAAGCAAAGTCGACACACTGGCTCGTTCACGTTGGATTCTCCTCGCTCATTCGACTTGAGTCCAAAATGTTCCCAAACCGGAGCTGTGGAATTAGGCTTTGAAACCAAGTTCATATACTCTTCAAAACTTTCTGTATGTAATTGTGCAGTCTGTTAACGCCATGTGTGTATGGGCCGAGCGCCTCGCACAGAGCAGGCTGAACCCACAGCCCCTCCTCTTGCAGACAGCAGGCTGAGAGGGAAATAAAAAAGAAACGGCGCAACTCACTGGACTGTTGGCAGCGACAAACACGGATGTAAACGGTGATATATTAAGGCCAGCAAAAAGATCGTGTTCATCAAACGATAAGTCGATATATCAATTTTTATGAGAGCCCTACCTCAAATTACCTGGGGTAAATTCAGTTGATTGGAAAAATTGATTTGGAAAGGCACACACCTGTCTACATATAAAATCCCACAGTTGACGGTGCATGTCAGAGCACAAAACAAGCATAAAGTCATAGGAATTGTCTGTAGACCTCTTAGACAGGATTGTCTCGAAGCACAAATCTGGGGAAGGGTACAGAAATATTTCTGCATCTTTGAAGGTCCCAGTGAGCACAGTGGCCTCCATCATCCATAAATGAAAGATGTTTGGATTTGCCAGGACTCTTCCTAGAGCTGGCCACCCATCTAAGCTGAGCAATTGTGGGAGAAGGGCCTTAGTCAGGGAGGTGACCAAGAACACGATGGTCAGAGCTCCAACATTCCTCTGTGGAGAGAGGAGAACCTTCCAGAAGGACAACCATCTCTGCAGCAATCCACCAATCGGGTCTGTATGGTAGAGTGGCCAGACGGAAGCCACTCCTTAGTAAAAGGCACATGGCAGCCCGCATGGAGTTTGCCAAAAGACACCTGAAGGACTCTCAGATCATGAGAAACATAATTCTCTGGTCTGATGATACAAAGATTGAACTCTTTGGCATGAATGCCAGGTGTCATTTTTGGAGGAAACCAGGCACCATCCCTACTGTGAAGCATGGTGGTGGCAGCATCATGCTGTGGGGATGATTTTCAGCAGCAGGAACTGGAAGACTAGTCAGGATGAAAACCTGCTCCAGAACGCTATTAACCTCAGACTGGGGTGACTATTCATCATTTAGCAGGACAATGACCACACAGCCACACAAGCCAAAATATCAAAGGAGTGGCTTCAGGACAACTCTGTGAATGTCCTTGAGTGGCCCAGCCAGAGCCCAGACCTGAATCCGATTGAACATCTCTGGAGGGAAAGGAAAATGTCTGTGCACAGACACTCCCCATCCAATTTGATGGAGCTTGAGAGGTGCTGCAAAGAGGAATGGACAAAACTGCCCAAAGACAGGTGCACTAAGCTTGTGGCATCATATTCAAGAAGACTTGAGGCTGCAATTGCTGCAGAAGGTGCATCAACAAAGTATTGAGCAAAGGGTGTGAATACTTATTTATTCAGTTTTATTTTTAATACATTTGCAAAATTTTCTTAAGGAAAAAGAAACTATTTTCATGTTGTCATTATGGGGTAGAGTTATGAGGAGAAAAATGATTTTGCTCCATTTTGGAATAAAGCTGTAACATAAATTGTGGAAAAGGTGAAGCGTTGTGAATACTTTCCGGACAAACGCGTGCTTTATATATTTTGTGGGACAAAATAAGGTTGTAAACTTATTGAATGTACTTCATATTTTAATTTTCAACATTTATTATAGTACATTGTTCTAAAATCACATAACGTCAGTTGCCCTTTGGTTATTTGGTGGAGGTAATAAATAAAATATAGTGCATACTGAAAATAATTATTAGCAATATTTTTAAAAGGAGTAACGAAACAATTATTTTGTGTATGTAAAATCTTAGTGATTTTAGTGATTCTTAGTGATTATATCAGTCCAGTTTCTTGGTTTACCAGCTGTGCTTGAGAAGAGGCGGTTGATTGAAGCACTGAGTGGGAGGTGTGCATATGTGTGTGTGCATTTGTGTGTATATCTGTTGTCACCCACCCCAACACACCCATTCACATCACCCTTCTCTCTGCTTATCAGGTCTCAGGCAGCTGTGTATCTGACACTGTGTAATCTTATTGATCTCATTATCAGCCATGTTAAAGCAGTGCTCGAGCTCCCGTGTTGCCTGCACAGCTGTCACTGCAGCTTGGTGCAGTACTCTGTGTTGAACGTTAAGTTCAATATTTACATTTCCTCAGGATTCTGACCTGCACTTTCTGCAATTTGGAATATATATTTGTTTGCAGATGAAACCTCATCCACATCACAGAAGATCATATTAACTATTCCTGTGCTCAGTTATGATATATTGTGATACTGTAAGCAAGGCAACATTGCCATACGAGCTTAAAAAAAAATTAGTTATTTTTATAAAAGTTATTTCAACAGATTGTGTTCTACACTGTTTTCCGGAGTATAAGTCGCACTGGAGTGTAAGATAATATATAAACCACACTGGCAGCATATAAATCACACCTTTTTTCTGTGTTACCAAATGTTTAATTTGGGATATTTATACATTGTTGTAGTGTACTTTTATTATTGACATTGATTCTTTTACTATTGGAGTTGATTATGTTGAGTGCTTTGGTTCCTGAGAAAGCCCATATGAATAGTTGTTTTTATTATTAAGAAGTGTGTGATTTTCAGTATATCAGCTGCAGGACCTGCAACAGCAAAAACGATTATAATAATAGGAGTAATAATAATATATTTAATAGGGATGTGAATCGTACAGCAACTCACAATTCAATTCGATTCCGATTCTTGGTGAAGATTCGATTCAGAATTGATTTTTCGATTCAAAGAGCTCTGAGAAAGTTATATTACTTAAAAATGTTTATGTTTAAGAAAATGTAGCTTTACAAGGTTAATCAAGTGATTCTAAAGATGTAAATTTATTATCTGCTTTGCTCGTTCGGAGTTGGCTGGCAGTTTAGCGAAGCACTGGTCAGTAGTCGGCAGAGACTGCTGCGCCGCTTCTGTTAGCTCCGGGTGATGGCGTAGCATGTGGGCTTGCGGATTTGAAGTGTTTCCGAAGTACTTGACTTTCATTTTGCAGATTTTGCACACTGCATAAGTCATGTCAAGCTCCTTCTTACGTGGCAAATAATAAAATCCAAACTGCGCCCAAACATTTGTCTTCAGCAAAGATGGTGCTGGCTGAATTAGCTCTTCGTCCGCCATGCTAAGCTACAGCCACTGAACTCTACAGCTCACGAGTGTTTGAAGCATGCCGGAACCCCCACCCCACATTCATCCTCTTTTTTTTTTTCCCGACACCCCTAATATTTTAACAACGAAATCAGTATTCCTAGTGTACCAGTTGATTTCAATTGATGAACCATGTTGGGGAAAAAACTTACATTTTAAAAATAAAACATGAAGAAGCACTTTGGATTTAAGTTGATTTAATTCACAGAGTTGTCCTGAAGTCACTGCTTTGATGTCTTGGCTGTGTGCTTCCGGTCATTGTCCTGCTGAAAGATGAACCTTCGCCCCAGTCTGAGGTCAAGAGCGCTCTGGAGCAGGTTTTCATCCAGGATGTCTCTGTACATTGCTGTGTTCATATTTCCCTTAATCCTGACTAGTCTCCCAATTCCTGCCACTGAAAAACATCCCCACAGCATGATGCTGCCACCACATCAGAGAGTTCAGTCTTTGTCTCCTCAGACCACAGAAGTTTGTTTCTCATGGTCTCCAGGTGAACTGTCATGTGCCTTTTACGAAAGAGTGGTTTCCATCTGGCCACAGCTGGAGAGTGACCGTCAGGTTCTTGGTCACCTCCATGACTAAGGTCTTTCACCCCTGATCACTCAGTTTAGACGGACAGCCAGCTCTTGGAAGAGTCCTGGTAGATCCGAACGTCTTCCATTTATGGAGGATGGGGGCCACTGTGTTCATTAGGGCCTTCAAAGCAGCAGAAATATTTCTGTACCGTTCCCCAGATTTGTGCTTCGAGACGATCCTGTCTCAGACATGCACTGTCAACTGTGGGACCTTATATGTAGACAGATGTGTGCCTTTATAAATCATGTCCAGTCAACTGAATTTACCCCAGGTGGACTCCAATTAAGCCGTAGAAACATCTCAAGGATGATCAGTGGCAACAAGATGCATCTGAGCTCAATTTTGACCTAAATGGCAAAGGCTGTGAATACTTATGTGCACGTGATTTATTCGTTGTTTTATAAACATATATATAATTAGCAAAAATCTCCACAAAAAAACAACCTTTTTTCACATTGTCATTATAGGATATTCTGTGTAGAATTTTGAAGAATAAAAAAGAATTTCATCCATTTTGGAATAAGACTAACATAACAAAATGTGGAAAATGTGAAGCGCTGTGAATACTTGCCGGATGCACCGTATAGGGATAGGAATTGTACCAGCAGATGCTTAGGATTAAATGATGTAGATCAGGATCAGAGGCCAGAAAAAATTAATAAATGACTTGATTGGGACATCCCAAGTAAAATATTGTGATGGGTGGAGAAACCAATAGTTGTAATTTATACATACTTTATTTTCAATTTTTTTTTTTTTTATGTCTCCTCATAACTAAAGTAACTACTTGACTATTTACAGTTTATGAGTGTATTTACAAAATTTACTAATTTTATATAATGAGCCAAGTAACACACCTTGGCTGATTTTCCAGTGCATCTCTCACCTGGCCATATTTGGAGCAACTGAGTCCTTCTGAGGCACAATACTCAGCAAAATTTGGGGAAAAGTCTTTTTTTCCTTTGCTTCTTTCATTTTTCTGAGTCACACCTTGGTCTCCACACCTTGGTCTGACTCCACTTGCAACCACTCAGTGCAGCCCCAGTGTGTCCACACATAATTCCATGCAGGTCTTTTTAATACCTTAGATTAACTTTTTGCACATGTGGCAAACAGGGCATTGAACTGAATGCTGGTACCGAGCCTGTACTAGACCGCATTGAGTAGAGCAGCATAGTACTTCCCTGCTACCCCGGGACAGTGGGCCAGACCTTGTTTGTACTCCCCATCTCGGCCTAGCCCTGTACTCTGCTTAATTTTCACTCCATAGGTTCAAATATTTTTACTGAACAGTTGTCCTGACAGTTTACTATCACACTGAGTAAAAGCCAAGCTGGCTAAGACTTCACCTTCACAGCTTGCTTAAAAATTTGCTGCTTTTGGCTGTGTGGTTTCACAGTGTGTTTAATTTACCTGTGATCCTGCCTCCTAGTTAGATGAAAGCAGAACGCTGGCTGGTTTCTGCCTTCCAAGGTCAGGTCAGTCCGACCTTGTTTAGATGGAAATTATGTTTTTGGTGCTTTCAGGGGAAAGGATAGTGTGGTCGTTTTCTTTGCCTTCCTGTATAATTTTGTGCGTGCGTGCATGCGTGTGTGCGTGCGTGCGTGCGTGGACACAGAGATTTGGTGTGACCCCTGTGCTGTCTGGAGCAGAGTGATGAATGAGTGTGCTCGGGTGTAGGTGAGAGAATTCACTGTGGATTTCTGTATCATCCAGCACACATACTGCTCTGCTGAAGGATTATGCAAATGTAATGCTAATATGCCATTATTCTCCAGTTGGCGTCAAATTGTGTCTAGAATCTTCACGATCCATCCATTTATTTGCTATACCTGCTTACTCCAGTTAAGGGTCACGGGGAGGGCTGGAGCAGTCATAGGGCATGAGGCGGGGTACACTCTGGACAGGACACCAGTTTGTCGCAGGGTCACATGTAGACAAACAAACACATTCATGCCAATGCTCACACTTTAATCAATTTTTAGTCTATTTAAAGTTTCCAGTTCACCTAACTTAGATGTTTTTGGATGTGGGAGGAAGTCGAAGCACCTGGGGGGTGCAAACACAGGTAGAACATGCAAACTCCAGGCAGAAAGGCCCCAGGTGGGATTCGAATGCATGACCTTCTTGCTGTGAGGCAACAGTGTTAACCACTAAGCCACTGTGATGCCCAATCTTCGGTATTGGAATTTTTTTCCTGACTCAGTATGACTCAGTATGACATTTAGTTTTCATGCCTGACACTTAAACATGGCCTTTTCCATTATCTTAAAATCACTTTTTTTTTTTTATTTAGGACCCTATTTGAATCATTTTGTATCCCAATTTCTTACTTGAAGGAAACATATGCATCCATTTCTAATCTTGTCTTAAAGGACACGCTTAGTTTTTTGTAACCTGTGTCATATACATTATCAGTCAGTTACTTTGTATGAGAGGAGTCCAGTTCTCCAAAAAAATGCATTATATATTACTATCACTCTATGGCTACACAAAGTAACTGACTAGAGCTAACGTCTAGTTAGCTCTAGTCAGTTACGTCAGCGATGTCATCAGCTACTTTACTAACAGGGTTAACGTATCTTTCAAATGAATGCCTGTTGCTCCTGAATCCTTCTAAGTGGTGAAATTTCAGATGCATGTCTTTGTGCAGGTATCACGCTACTGAAGTTATTCTTAAAATGACTAAAGTCCAGATAATGTCACCATGCACTAAGAGGCACAGTTACATTACTGTGTGTGTATTTCTTCAACCACAGCTAAAACAAGTTCTTCCTATCTGCTTACATGTTAAGTTGTGTGCCTCCAGGGTAGTAAAAAAAAGTCATGGCCTTCTCAGATGTAGATAAATTTCCAAGACCTTTTCAAAATTTTTCATTCCCCATTGTTTGGTATAACAGCTATAATTTAAAGACCCCGCTTTTTCTGGTTCACCTTTAAAAGCCTACTGTGCAGTGCAGATTTTTAATTTTAGATTCCCAGTTTGAGGTTCCCTTTGAACAATAAATGAAGGGTTCCCTGTCTGAGACGTTACCTCTGAAAGCTGAGAAGTGCTCTAGAGATGCTGCAGTATTGATGGTGAAGACATGAAAACACACCTAGGGGCTTGGAGGTGAAGCATGCCTGCATTGTTCTTCCTAGAATTGAACAAGCTGAGACATCTGTGGACTTTTGCCCTAGTACTTACATTTTTTTGTTTGTGTGTTGACAAATTATGTAAATACACAATTAAGGTTCAGTTTGTTAGCTTAAACACAGACGTTGTTCTGTTATAGATTAGTTGTGGAAGAAGAGAACCGTGTGTGTGTGTGTGTGTGTGTGTGTGAAGCAACAGAAAAGTTCCAGAGTAGCCTTTATGTAATGTGCTTTACTTGACTTCACATAAGTGCCGTACAGTTGCACAAGTTCACATCACGGTGATGCAGTAAAGATATATCGTGCACCCTTAATGTGAACTGGTCTGGACAGACTGCAGGTGGGAGACATGGAACACCGGGTGGATGCAGCAGGACTGCGAAAGGTGCATGCAAACCGCCACCAAGTTGATGAGACGGTCCACCACAAATGGTCGGGGCCGAGGTCCGATGGCGACTTGCATGACAACAAATCCGGTCCCTGGAGCCGAGCAAGGTGGAATGAGCAGCAGTCCAGACCCTGCGGCAATGCTGGAGGTGCTCCTGGACAGACAGCACCTTCAACTTCTCCTCTTGGTCTCAGAACAATTGAGGTTGTTTGCTTAGGGAGCACTCAAAAGGGGTTAGACCGGTGGACATGCTCACCTGGGAGTTGTGGGCGTACTCAATCCAGGGCAGATGGCCACTCCAAGCTGCATGGTCTCTGGTGGTGACACAACAGAGCGTAGACTCCAGCACGTTCAACCTAGCCATTTGACTGAGGATGGAAACCAGAGGAGAGGCTGACCATGGCCCCCCCAAACCTGAGTTGTGAAATGAGGACGATGATCTGATACCACATCCCGGGGGATGCCATCCAGATGGAAGACGTGGTGGACTAGACGTTTAGCAGTCTCTTGGGCCGTGAAGAGCCCAACAACCAAAAGGAGTCAGACCAATTCCCCAGACCACAACACAGTTTCTTCTTTACTACGTCGGGCCGGTACAACGTCCGTAAAATTTTAGATGCTGCCTCAATTGGTTTATCAATCTCCCAGGGCAATATCAGTCTCTTAGGGCAGTAATGCTCCCCTGAGCCAGAGGAGACAATCCACCATTTTCTGACAGAGGACCATGGTCTCAAATTAGGAGGTGCTGATTCCCATCCAAGCTGCTACACACTGCCTCAGACCTGCTCAGTGTGCATTAGAGGTCACAGCTTGATGAAACCAACAGAATCACATCATCTGCAAAAAGCAGAGATGTAACTCTGAGGTCACCAAAATGGACACCCTCCAATCCCTGACTGTGCCTTGAAATTGTGTCCATGAACCTCTCAATCAGGATTGGTGGCAAGGGGTAGCCCTGGCAGAGTCAAACTCCCACCGGAAACAAGTCTGATTTAATGCCAAGAATGCGGACACAGCTCCTAATTTGGTCACATAGAGACCGGATTGCACATTGCAGCGAACCCTGTACCCCATACTCTCGCAGAACCCCCTTCTTTTCCATGTGGGCTCACCACCTTCAGGGAGTCCGTACAGTAAGGGTGTTCAACGCCAGTCCTTGAGGGCCGGTGTCCTGCAACGTTTAGATGTGTCCCTGGTCCAACACACCTGAATCAAATGGCTGAATTACATCCTCAGTATGTAGTCATGTTCTCCAGAGTGCTGCTAATGACCTTATTAATTGATTCAGGTGTGTTGAAGAGATATCTAGATACATCTAAAAGTTGCATGACACTGGCCCTTGAGGACTGGAGTCGAATACCCCTGCCGTAGAGGGTCTGGTGCGCTGTTCTTTCAACGGTGGACAGGGGTAAATGTCCACATGGACTGACTTCCTGTCAAGCAAACTTTTACATGGGGTGAATAAGATGGGCTTGCAGGTGCCTCAGTGTTGAGGACCCCAGCGGCTGTAGAAGACCAAGGGAATACTCACATTTCACCTGACTGTGACAGATAGATTACTAGATAGTTACTTTTGAGAGGTAGCGATGGACTGGTTGTCTGACTGGGTGGTTGTTATCCAAGTCCCAAGGCTGTGGTGTGGTGGATGCAGTAATGGGTAGCACCACCACAGGCACCCAAACCTTACCGGGCCAAATGTGGAGGTTGGATAAGTGCTAACACCTCCATCCTCCCATTAGTCCACCCTCCATCCATCCATACTTTTACAGACTGATAACCAGTGTGGAACTCTCGTCCTTCAACAACTCACTCTAAACTCCTAAAACAGGCTGAGGTGAGAGGAACAAATTGAAAGTGATGATTATACACTCACACATGCAAACTACCATCAGTGGAGGAGAAAAACACTTTTTATGCAAAGCCCTTCCTCTGTGTGTCAGTTCTGTCGGACCAGCATGCTTTGCTGCTGCCAGCAGCTGCTTCAAACGAGTGCAATCGTGAAGGGTGGCCCGAACCGCGATGGCAAGCCTACCTTCAGGGTGTTCCACTGTGGCAGAGCAGGTTTGTTTTTAGAAATTACTCATAGTTTCAGACAGTGTTGTGGTTCTTAATGCGGTATTCCACTGAAAGGTCACTCCCTGTATTAGATGTTGCATTACATCATGAGAAACATTGGTTCATGTAACAGGGACATAAGAGGAGAGAGGTTTGTACTCCAGCATCCACATATATGACTTTAAAGTAACTAGACAATCCTTCAAACATGGTGTTATACAGTAAATATACAATCACAAACTCTGGGTATGGATGCTGTGATAGTTGAACTTGACATGTTCTCATAGGCTGTCAAAAGCAGTGCTTTTTGTGAACGTCCCTACAGTCACTTCATCTTCAAGCCACATGACACAGGAAGTCTCTCACGGCACTGAAGGGAAAATAATTCTTCTTGCCAGTTTGTGAGGAACATCATCAGTGTGATAACATAAATCGGCAGCTAACGCCACTGAATACACAAGTTATACAATTACAAACATTCATCCTCTTACCAGTTACACAAACTGCTTTTCTGTACAAACTGAAAAAAAAAAAATTTTCCATTACAAACATCTTACATAAAATCTGTGTTTTTATATACAATATCGTAACGCAGGGAAATGATTCATCATAAAACTGATCAGTTACCTCATCAATCAGTTGACTAATTGGGTCACGTCTACTGTGTCTGAGAGGCTTTTTTTTGTTAATAAACTTTGTACTCACCAGTTTTACTTTGCAGTGTAGTTCACTGCCAGCTTTACACCAGTGATAGTGAAACCTCATCCTACCGCTTATAGAATGGTTATTTTAGGCCAGGGCCTACACACATTCTTACGGACACACACACACACACACGGTTTCTGTCCTTTGAGGATTTTATGAGAGGTATGAACCCACAAGATACTTATGGTGGCCTTCACACAGACCCCCCTGCCCCCACCCACACCCTGTTCGCCCTCCTCTGTGACATATCCAGAAATACTGACCACATTTGCATTGTAACCAGCTGATAACGGCCCGTCCTGAGCACCATAAGAAGCTGCCAGGCTGAGTGGGCTCTCCTCTGGGTGGCACAGGACGGACCAGCCTGCAGTGTTTAGACCAAAGTCTGTCATCAGGTGGATAGCAGGATACGCACGCACAGTGAAGTCTGAGTTCAAGAGGAAAAAGGGGGGTGGAATCTGTCAGTTACAGAGAGGATCTTTGTGGGGCTGTAATGAGCTTCTTGTTTACGTGGCAGAAAAGTCAGGACTGTCACTCCGCTGTTCCTGCTAAGAAACTTCAGCAGCAGTCAGCAAGAGCTGTTCAAGTTCTTTTTTAATGACTTGTTTTTATTTATTTGTTTACTTTGTGACGGAGCCCTCCAGCAGCTGTGAATGTGCGAGTGTGTAACTCTGTTTGCCTTGATAATCAACCTGTGTATCGCTCCATTATCTCATTCACAGCTCTGGGATGAACTCGGGCACTTTATGGTTTAATGGCTTGCCGGAAGCTTTTTTTTTTTTTTTTTTTGCTCAGTGGAATGGAATGTTCCTTCTGTGCAGTATCGGAGAATCTAATTTTGTTTTTACGGCACTCGAGACTCTTTTCATCTCTCTCTCCCAGCCTGGTTCGAGAAAGGAAAAAATGCCCCTCACCACTGCAGTTGTGGGTCCTCAAACTCTTTTATGGCCTCATTCTCGCTTCTGCGTGTTATGCAACAAGCTTGTTTGGCTTTATAAGCTACACACACCCCGGTGTTTTCTTACGGCAACACGATGGAAAAGCATTAGCTGCGTGGGAACACAAAGAGCATCTTTGTGTAGCAGTGTGTTTAACGCACACACACGCGCAGCATTCAGAACGGAGTAGACAACACAGCAGTCACACTAACATTTCCCCTTCATTCTCCGTGCACTGCCCCTGTTCGTGTCCAGACGGGCACAGAAAGGAGCCTTTATGTGTGTGCGTGTGTTTGTTACACTTCCATCAGTATTTATGCTCTAAAAAAATCATCTATGTTCTCCTTTCTTCTGAACACTGCCTTTAATGTTTCCCGCAGGTTGCCACAGTTGGCAGGAAAAGGACGGTGTTCTGTGGAAAAGAGGGTTAGGCTGCTGGTTTCTGCAGCACGCATTTGTGCGTTTTGTGTTTGTGCTCAGAGGTGAATACCACCAAAGTCAGACATAAGTTTCACAACAGATATGCACATCTTCACGTTTTGTTTATGGCTCAGAGATAATCACTTTGGTTGGAGCTGTAGTCTTAAGACAGCTGTATGATTCATCTGTGGGGTTATTAAAGGGTCAGCAGGTCCAGTTTTGAAGATGAAAATAAGAGCCACAGCCTACATGTCTAAACTTTCCTATTCATACACTTTAGCAGCAACAACCAGTGATGCCGATAACGCGTTACTCTAATCTGACCACTTTTTTTAGTAACGAGTAATCTAACGCGTTAATCTTTCCAAATCAGTAATCAGATTAAAGTTACTTCTCCATGTCACTGTGCGTTACTATTATTTTTCATTGTGGGTCGATAGCAGCATTAAACTTGGTCCGTGGGCAGGAGGTCGGGGTTCGACTGAACTGCCCACTTTAAGTGAGCTGTGAGCTTTTCATCCGCGGTTTTTTGCAGCTGCTCGACTCGTCGTCTCTTAAAGCACGGTGATCAGCACACGTGCACTGATCTTTACAAAGACATTTTTATACTTTTTTTCCTCCTTTATTTAGAGCTGAGCTGAGCCGCTCCGTATCTGCTTGTTAAAAACAGCTGATCCTCCGCGACACGTCAACAACTAACACTATTTTCCACTCAAATGCACCTAAACTCTCTTTCTGAGGACCACATGATGTGAAAACACAATAAAACTTTCTTACCTGTAAATCTGGTCACGTTTTCTGCATAAATAAATGTTATCCATTCTTTGTGCTCAAACGCCAAAGTAGGGGCGAATCCAGATGGAATGGGGGCGTGGGGGAGGGATGTGCCCCCCTCACAACACCCCTAGATTAAAGGTCCAGTTTTGAAGCCTTTTTTTACTACAACTACTAATACTACTTAAAATAATATTAATTTCGACAAGTAAAATATTTAGAGAGAATTTAAATGTTAGAAAAATGCTAGAATGAATTTAATAGTTACATTTATAAGCAATGTAGGTTCGAAATTGCAAGTTTTACTGTTACAGTGCTGTCAACAGTTAAATATGAGGTCAAGAAAGAGGTCTTTATTTTACTTTTTATAAAACAAGTATTTATTTTCATTGAAGTCAAGAAAGGGTGACTATAAAGTAAGTTTTGGCAAAACAGGTATCATTGTCATGTTGAGGTGGCAGAGGGTTGTTGTCGGCAGCTGGGAAAAGTAACTAAAAAAGTAACTAGTAATCTAACTTAGTTACTTTTACAATTGAGTAATCAGTAAAGTAACTAAGTTACTTTTTCAAGGCGTAATCAGTAATTGGATTACTTTTTCAAAGTAACTGTGGCAACACTGGCAACAACAGAGTGCTGTGTTGATTGTTTTAACTGTCCAGTGTGTGTGGTTTCATTCCATGCTTGTCTTTCTTCATGAGAGTGGGAAAATTGTGCTGTTTATATGAGGTCTGTTAGAAAAGTATCAGACCTTTTTATTTTTTGCAAAAACCTGATGGATTTGAATCACGTGTGCTTGCATGAGCCAAACTTGAACCTTCGTGCGCATGCATGAACTTTTTCACGCCTGTCGATTGCGTCATTTGCTGGTAAGCAGCCTTTGTGTGAGGACATGTGTTGTGCTGTCGTCAGATTTTCATTGCAAGGAAATGGCAGAACGACTGGAGCAGCGCCGCATCAAATTTTGCCAGAAACTGGGCGACAGCCAGGTGGAAACCATTCGGAAGATTCAGATGGCTTTCAGTGACGATCCTCTGGGCATCACACAGATTAAGGAGCGGTACAACCGGTTTAAAGACGTCCGCACAACGGTGGAGAGTGAGCCGCGCTCCGGGCGGCCATCAACATGCTGAAATGACCAGATCATTTCCAAAGTGAACGCTGTGGTGATGCGGTATTGTCATGTGACTATCTGAGAAATTGCGGAAGAGGTGGACATCAGAACTTTTTCGGCACATTCCACTGTGTCAGAAGATTTGGCCATGAAAAGAGTTGCAGCGAAATTCATCGGCACGAAGCTGATGGCGCAGCAAAACCACCTTCGTGTTGAAGTCTCACAGGACATGCTGGACTCCGAAAAATGATGCCCACCTCTTTCCACAATTTCTCGGATAGTCACACCACTGAAAAGCCACTGAAAGCTGTCTGAATCTTCGGAATGGTTTCCACCTGGCTGTCGCCCAGTTTCTGGCAAAATGTGATGCGGTGCTGCTCCAGTCGTTCCGCCATTTTCCTTGCAATGAAAATCCGCCGAGAGCACCACACGTCCTTACACAAAGGCTGCTTACCAGCAAATGACGCAGTCGACGGGCGTGAAAAAGTTCACGCATGCGTACGAAGGTTTGAGGTTGGCTCATGCAAGCACATGTGATTCAAATCCATCAGGTTTTTGCAAAAAATAAAAAGGTCAGATACTTTTCTAACAGACCTCGTACATCCATGGTTGGATGTGATATGTTGCTCTTTTTTTAAGATATAGTTTTTATGATATGCTGGCTTTCTTAATGATTTGGTGCTGAAGAGATGCTGCTAAAATGAAGTTTCATTGTGTCCACAATGACATTAAAGTTCTAGTCTATTCTATCTGTGCAGCTCTTTGTTTGGTCATCCACCAATGTGTGCTATGGTGTGAGTAGACAGAATTAGATGAAACTCCAGGTTTCTCATTTGTCCTCATGTCAAGTGATTTCAGATGTTTTTGTGTACATTGTTTGGTGTTATGATCAGTGTTCCCTCTGCTTTGCCAGGACAGGCTACAGCTACTGCTAATAACTTATATTCTTCAAAATGTGTTTCACAATAAAAAGCATTTTAACATCACACCAGCGTCAGTTACACTCAGAACACAGTAAAGAGCTTCACTGTGAAAGATTGACAGTAGGAGGCTAATGCCATTGAGACAACAAATAAAGATAAGACTTGAACATTATGAATACATTTTTGATGGGGGAGGACATGTCAAAAAACTGAATGCCCAAAGAACATTTTATCACATGCCCAGTCATGATTGCTTCAGACAGCAGTAATAGAATATTCTACCCCTGAAATTTTGATAATTAAAATATTCAGTGAGTCCTACCTTACAAGAAAGTACTCTCCTAGGGGGCGATATCAGGTACTATGTTGCCTTGTTCTTAATGTTTCTTTTGCAGCTACATGAAAGAGAAGAACTAAAGATTAACCACAATGACAGGAAATTTATTAAACATATCGACTAGTACCCTCATACTACTCTACCCATTCAGAAATAACATGCAGTTTTGTTCCAGTCTGTGCGCATGCTGTCAAAAGATGTGCCGGATGGTGTGGTACAATTAATCATATTTAATTTGAAACTTGGACTTGTATGATTATGCACCTGCAAAAGACTGGAATTGACATAAATGATCCTCACGCACTGCAGTGTGTCTTGACTGTATGCACTCTGCAACATTTAGGGCCCCCATTACGCAGGACGGCGGCAGTTGTGAGGACATTGCGCATGTTAAAAAGGGCCCAATCTGCAGATGGGACGCGAAAACACCTTTGTGGGTAACCGCTTCATTGGCCCAGATGCAGTGGTGTTGTCTCCCGTGGAGTTGGCACACTACAGATGATCACCTTTCCACAGAGATCTGCCGCTTTTTTTTATGTATATGCTGGATTTGAGCGGACGTGCGCCGACGCTCCCCATCCAACCTAATGGAGCTTGAGAGGTGCTGCAAAGAGGAATGGGCAAAACATAGGTGCATCATATTCAAGAAGATTTGAGGCTGTAATTGCTGCCAAAGGTGCATCAATAAAGTATCAAGCAAATGGTGTGAATACTTATGTACACGTAATGTCTTAGTTTTTATTTTTAATAAATTTGCAAAAAATTTAAAAAACCTTTTCATGTTGTAATTATGGGTTGTTATGAGTAGAATTTTGAGGGAAAAAAATAATTTACTCCATTAAGGAATAAGGCTGTAACATAAAATGAGGAAAAAGTGAAGCGCAGTGAATACTTTCCAAATGCACAGTATTTGAGAGCATTATGTAGGATGGTATCATTTATTGACAGAAGTTTGATCCGGATCACAGATTTTGTGGCCATTTAAATTTAACATTGAAAACCCTGTTTAATGTATATTTTTCATTATATCTTAATCAAACTTTCCTCAGTCACTCTCATATTCGAAAGTGAGGTGCAGACTGGCACTCACTATCACCTGACAAAGTTTGATCTGGATCTGATCCAGATTGTGGGTTTTGTGGACATTTGAATTTAATATTGAAAATCCCATTTGGTGTACATTTTGCATTATGTCTCAGTCAAAAGTGCCTCAATCATTCTCACTTGTCACAATGAGGTGCAATCTGGCACGCTCAATGAATAGACTGCTTGATCTGCATCTGATCCATATTGCAGATTTAGCGGATATTTGATTTTAACATTGAAAAGCCCTTTTGTATTATATTTTAGCTTATGAAACTGCTTCTAACAGGACTCAATTTTTTTCAAAGGTAAAAATTTGTGGAATTGGAAACTAGTGTTGGCAGAGGTTTGTGCTGTACAAGCGCGGTGCTCTAGTTTATAATTTAAATGATGAGGTCAAAAGCTGGTATTTTGTTCACACAGGTGTTTTTTGTAGGTGTTGATATCATTGAGGCTAAACATCTGTTTATAACTCGACAGAATTACTAATTAATTTGAGGAAATAAAGAACATATGTGGATAGGTTTGCATGCTCTTGCAGTTCCCCAGTTCTACCGACAGATGATGCACATATGCACAGCCAGAGGGCAAAATTTAAGCACATTCTACAATTCGATAAATTCCATACTTTTGGTAGAAGTATTCGTACACAACACAAATCGGTGCGTACAGTAGGTTTTAAAGTGTGAAATATTGTAAATGGTGATCTGGAAATGTTTCACGAAGCTAAGAAAAAGCTTTGAACGTAGAGATATCGTGATCAAGTGTTTTTGTTCCCCCCCGTCCTGATCTGGGTCACTTAATTTTGAGAATCTGGTGATTCCTGATCCGATACTTGTATTTTGCTAGATGTTACACTTGCACAGAGCACACTGCAAGTATATTAAAGAGGATCTAGTAAGAATGCTTGACAATTGAACAGCTCTGTTTTATTTTTTAATCATTAATTTATTATAACTAAATAAACTGAGTGTATGTGGCTGTTATTAATTCCACTTAGGGCAGCAATGTAGAACTGAAACTAGAACATGTAGAGTAATATTGTGAGTGCCTTGTATGGTAGCACTCTGACATCGGGGTGAATGTAAAGCATTTGTAAAGCACTTTGAGCGTCTGATGCAGATGGAAATGCGCTATATAAATGCAGTCCATTTACCATAATACTGATTAAATAACATTAATGAAATACTGTTTGCTGTGTTTTAATGTTTTTTTTTCTTATTTTTATTTGTTATTTATTTATTCATTTTTGGTTTAGAGTGGTGACAATGGTGCATCTGGTATGTCTATTTATACTATGCTTTCTTATCACGTGTGACTCAGCCATAAACATTACAGACATCCTGTGGTAAAATTACATTACTTCACCTCCCCGTATAAAACTAGTCCCATTTGAACAGGTTATAGACTCCTGTAATTAAAAAGATATGCTAAAGCCAAAAAAAAAAAGCCTTGATCGGGCTCGGGTTGAAACGATTAGTCGAATAACTCAAATAATTCCACTACAAAAATGTTCAAGGCAAATTCTGTACCTCGAAGCGCCGTTCAACATTGTAGTGTAGATATGCCTGTGTGTGGCACTGTAACGTCCCCAGAAAAAAACAAACAGAAGACTAGAGCATGTGCATAATCTGTGCAAGCACTAATCAATATAGCACAAACGCTACAACTGTCCAATGCGACACACAGAGTAAAATAAGATATTTTAGGAGAAAGACGGTCCACACTGATCATCTGAAATAGCTTACTGCACAGTTAAAGCAGAGCAGTGTGTTTGTCAGATTAAAAAAAAAAAAAAAAAAAATCTGCACTACATGGGGAGTTGCTGTTCACGCAGCGGCCGGCTACTGTCTCTGATGCCTGGTGTGGTGGCTCAGCAGCCCCCTCACACCGGGCGAGTCACAGTTCCATCCTCGGACACACTGACAAACATTCTCTGAAAGAAATTTGCTGTTTCTTCTGTGTTTTGCTCAGATTCGTACTGTTACGCTTTTTAATTTTCGCTTTTTTGGGCAACACACAATGCTTCACAAACACAGTAACTTAAATAAAATAATAATAAAAACTAGAAGCACTCAGAGAGTACAAACCTCCACAAGGCCATGGGGTCACTGACGCCATAACATCTACACGCCGTGGAATCATTGAACCTAAAAAAGTCTAACAATGATGTTTTCTCAGTAGTAAAAAAAAAGTTTCATCTGCTGTGACTGGATAGCATGTATCCTTAGCGCTTGACATCAGTTTATTGCAACTTGCACCTTTCCCAGAAGCTGCTGTCATCTGAGCACTGATATTGATATTGCATGTGCTTATAGACAAAAACAAATAAGAGACAAAATTCAATTTATTATTCAACTAAACTGCAAATATAGGAATTTTTTAACATTTATGAAACACTTCTCTAAACAAGACCATAGGGTCACTGACCCTAAAGAGATTCCCTCCTTGGCACAGTGATTATTTGTTTGTCTCTTTCTCTAAAATTGTATATAATAATCATTACATTATTAATATATAAACAAAAATAAATGTAAGAAATATTACAATTTGATGACAGCTGCAACTGCTTAATGCTAACTTTTAACATTGAAAATACCATAGACATGCTAACGTGTTAGCATCGGGATCCGGATCGTGATCCGGATCAACACTATAATTTAATCACTTGTTCCTCTTGTCATTTCCAACCACTCCACAAAATTTCATCAAAATCCGTTCAAAACTTGAGTTATTCTGCTGACAGACAGCCAAACAAACAAACAAACGTGACCGAAAACATAACTTCCTTGGCGGAGGTAAAAACAGTGACTGCGAGGGTTGCATGTTCAACCTTCAGCTGAAATGCATCTTCTGAATTGCAGAGGAAGAGGGATTAAAAAAAAAATCACGCACGTCCACCGACCTTAAAAAAAAAAAAAAAACTTAAAAAGATTACATTTTACAAGTTGGGGAAAGCAAAAAACAGAAAGCCATATCCCATCACCATTTCAGCAAAAATGTCAAGTCTTTGGCCTGACTTTGGCTGAGCTCCTGACAGCGTGAAAGATCCAAAAGTTGTAAAGATGTGAAAAAATAAACAATTACCCAGGAAAATGGAAAGGGATACACTAAATATGACAATCTGTGTGATGGCGCACCAACATTGTGCCATTGCCTACGAAAAGCCCTGGACTGTTGATGTTGTTTAAAAACGTGAAAGTACTTTTTATCCGATTACTCGATTAATCGCCAGAATAATCGATAGTATACTTGATTGATTAAATTTTCATTGTTACGCAGATGATACCCAGCTTTATCTGTCCATGAAGCCAGAGGACACACACCAATTAGCTAAACTGCAGGATTGTCTTACAGACATAAAGACATGGATGACCTCTAATTTCCTGCTTTTAAACTCAGATAAAACTGAAGTTATTGTACTTGGCCCCACAAATCTTAGAAACATGGTGTCTAACCAGATCCTTACTCTGGATGGCATTACCCTGACCTCTAGTAATACTGTGAGAAATCTTGGAGTCATTTTTGATCAGGATATGTCATTCAATGCGCATATTAAACAAATATGTAGGACTGCTTTTTTGCATTTACGCAGTATCTCTAAAATTAGAAAGGTCTTGTCTCAGAGTGATGCTGAAAACCTAATTCAAGCATTTATTTCCTCTAGGCTGGACTATTGTAATTCATTATTATCAGGTTGTCCTAACAGTTCCCTGAAAAGCCTTCAGTTAATTCAAAATGCTGCAGCTAGAGTACTAACGGGGATTAGAAGGAGAGAGCATATCTCACCCATATTGGCCTCTCTTCATTGGGTTCCTGTTAATTCTAGAATAGAATTTACCATATCACCCCAATAGAGCGCTTCGCTCTCAGACTGCAGGCTTACTTGTAGTTCCTAGGGTTTGTAAGAGTAGAATGGGAGGCAGAGCCTTCAGCTTTCAGGCTCCTCTCCTGTGGAACCAGCTCCCAATTCGGATCTGGGAGACAGACACCCTCTCTACTTTTAAGATTAGGCTTAAAACTTTCCTTTTTGCTAAAGCTTATAGTTAGGGCTGGATCAGGTGACCCTGAACCATCCTTTAGTTATGCTGCTATAGACTTAGACTGCTGGGGGGTTCCCATGATGCACTGAGTGTTTCTTTCTCTTTTTGCTCTGTATGCACCACTCTGCATTTAATCATTAGTGATTGATCTCTGCTCCCCTCCACAGCATGTCTTTTTCCTGGTTCTCTCCCTCAGCCCCAACCAGTCCCAGCAGAAGACTGCCCCTCCCTGAGCCTGGTTCTGCTGGAGGTTTCTTCCTGTTAAAAGGGAGTTTTTCCTTCCCACTGTCGCCAAGTGCTTGCTCACAGGGGGTCGTTTTGACCGTTGGGGTTTTTACGTAATTATTGTATGGCCTTGCCTTACAATATAAAGCGCCTTGGGGCAACTGTTTGTTGTGATTTGGCGCTATATAAATAAAATTGATTGATTGATTACTAAAATAATCGATAGCTGCAGCCCAAGATCGGGCCTATTTCCAGTCACTATGATTGGATTGGGATATCCATGAGCTCATACGAACGTGCTACTCCAGGTTCATGAAACATTCATAAGGCCAGGAAATTGTATAAATTACATGTGTAAATCTGCTGATTTTCTCGTGTATAAATCAGCACGCATTCCAGAGAACAGTGAATTACCACAAACAGTGTACCAAAAATATCAAATAAGGCTACGTGCCCTGGCCATGTGATAGATGTGTCCTATTAGGACACAGAGATCTGTGACGCACACCATTTAATTGAAGTGTAACAATTTATTGTTGTTTTCAAACCAGAGGCAGTGTTTAGTGTATTGTACAGTTTAGAGTCACAGAACAGTGAATTTAGCATTTGATATATTGTGCAGCAAGCATTTAAAAAAAAAAAAAAAAAAAAACTAAATACATCTACTTTGGATTTTAAAATGCTATAATTGCATTACTATCATTTTGTGGGAATATACTTATATTAAGGTTGCGTGTTGCTAAGCTTGATACTTCACAATGTAATGTGGTCAGTAGATGTTAGAAGAGGTCAGATATTCTGCACTTCTTAAAATTAGAGGTGCACCGATCAGGATTTTTTAGGCCGATCACCAATCACTGAAATTTTGATCTGCCGATACCGATCAAGGCTGATACCGATCAAGTACATACGAGGGCTGTCCATAAAGTATAGGTCCTTTTTATTTTTTTCAAAAACTATATGGATTTCATTCATATGTTTTTACGTCAGACATGCTTGAACCCTTGTGCGCATGCGTGAGTTTTTCCACGCCTGTCGGTGACGTCATTCGTCTGTGAGCACTCCTTGTGGGAGGAGTCGTCCAGCCCTCGTTGGAATTCCTTTGTCTGAGAAGTTGCTGAGAGACTGGCGCTTTGTTTGATCAAAATTTTTTGTAAACCTGTGAGACACATCGAAGTGGACATGGTTCGAAAAATTAAGCTGGTTTTCGGTAAAAATTTTAACAGCTGATGAGAGATTTTGAGGTGATACTGTCGCTTTAAGGACTTCCCACGGTGCGAGACGTCGCGCAACGCTCTCAGGCGCCGTCGTCAGCCTGTTTCAAGCTTAAAACCTCCACATTTCAGGCTCTATTGATCCAGGACGTCATGAGAGAACAGAGAAGTTTCAGAAGTCGGTTTCAGCATTTTATCCGGATATTCCACTGTTAAAGGAGATTTTTTTAATGAAAGACGTGCGGGCGGATTGCAGCGTCGGCTCGCAGCCGCCGCGATGCTCCGCCACAGGAAAAACACCTCTGTTGGAAGCCTTAAGGACAAGTTGGAACATGTCCAGCTGTTAAACAATTTCTCATATACTCACTTCACTGAAAGCCATCAAAAGCCGCCTGGATTTTACAAATGGTTATCAACACGGAGGTGTTTTTCCTGTGCCGCCGCACCGCGTCGGCTGCGTCCCGACGCGCGGACCCGTCCGCACGTCTTTCATTAAAAAAAATCTCCTTTAACAGTGGAATATCCGGATAAAATGCTGAAACAGACTTCTTCTGAAACTTCTCTGTTCTCTCACGATGTCCTGGATCAATAGAGCCTGAAATGTGGAGGTTTTAAGCTTGAAACAGGCTGATGACGGCGCCTGAGAGCTCACAGACGAATGACGTCACCGACAGGCGTGGAAAAACTCACGCATGTGCAAATCCATATAGTTTTTGAAAAAAATAAAAAGGACCTATACTTTATGGACAGACCTCGTATTTGGATCATGCCCAAAATAAGAATATAGGTCTAATGTATAGGACTATTTTTGCATTAAAACTTAATGATGAAAACAAAAAACATGCATTCAGATAAAGACACTAGAATAAACTGCCAGCTTTTGTTTTATTACACTGACTTTGTTCTACCAGCAAGCTTTTCTTTTCCATGTTTCATGTTGCTCAGGTTACAGCCTACAGAACGTTGAGAATGTAAAATACAGCCCTCATTCTATGGGGTTAAAATTGTCTCATTAATATCTGTAAATGCACACAGGGTGATCTACAAATAATCATTGATTTGCAGATGTGTTCAGATATCCACAAATGCAAATTTCACATTTGTGACTTGTAAATTGGTCTTTGCAAATAATGTTGTATTTGCAAATATAAAACTTTAATTTGTAAAAAAAAAAAAAAATACATTTGTAAAACTGGAAATTGTATTTGTGAATTGAGTTTCAGCATTTGTGGATCACCAATTACATGCATTCATCGCTTTCCTCTGTGACGTAATTTTGAGACATTCTTTTTGCGAAATCCACAGATTCACAAACAAATGCCTACTGATTCACTAATACACACTCACGCACACTGGATATCCACTAGATGGCAGTGTGGTTCCATTCATTACACAGCAGTCTATTTAGATCTCTCAGAGCCATTTGACTCATTTTGACTTCTGATATGAGCTGGATGGACATGGACTACATTAGATGATGGCGACTGCTCTCCTTGTCCGTCCAGCTCATATCAGAAGTCAAAATGAGTTTACGTCACAGAGGAAAGCAAAAACAAAAATAAACAAAACGGTGTTTCACTAAGAAGTTATTAATTCAGACTGGACTCTATCATTCTAACTTGACTCATCAGAGAGCCGCGCAGAGTTTGGAGCTGTGTGAACAGAACGGAGGACGATTCTCGTTTTTCTCGCAACAAGACAGGAGTCCCAGTTAGTAACTTTAATCCGCACAAACGTGACTCACGATTGACATATTCAGGGATGAAAGTGGTGAAAAACAAAAAAAGCTGAAACCCAAAATTACCCCCCACCACCACCCGCACGAAAATGTTTGAATTCTAGAAGCTCTGAAATGCAGTCTGGGACTATTCCAGACGATAAACTGGAGTTTAGTGCAGCATCCATTTAGTGAGGAAAAAAAAACCCAACTTATTCAAATTAATTCCAGTAGTATTCTGCTCTTACTAGGATGCAGTAGTTTTCTAGTTTGGCAGATAGTTCTGGAGGAAATCACTGAAGAAATTAACACATTAAAAATATTGTTTGACCTAAACAAACTGTCATTAAATAAGACAGAGATGAAATGGAGGTATAAGAGACACTAGGTGTTCACAGGAAACACTTATTTATTTCTGTATATATGTATTTATTTATGTATGTTCATTGTTAGTTGCTATTATATATTTTCTGTTGTGTTTCTATTCAGGTTCTTTTTGTCTCTTTCTCTAAAATTGTATATAATAAGCATTAGATTATTAATATATAAACAAAAATAAATTTAAGAAATATTACAATTTGAAAACAAATGCACCCGAACGTGATGACAGCTGAAAATGCGTCATGCTAACTTTTAACATTGAAAATGCCATAGACATGCGTTAGCATCGCTCCTGTTTTTAAGTTATAAAATACATCTATCAACTGTTTCAGAAGACCATAACAGGTCGGTTTAACATAGAAAAGGCAAATAATACTCACAGATGTATGCTCTTTAGGGTTTTAGCGGGGGAAAATTAAGCGAAAGAAAGTATAAACGAAGCAACAGATCGAAGCATTGCTTCAATCTGCGAACCACTGCTTCGATTGGTTCAAGGTTCAGAGCAAAGCCGCGCTGCAGAAAAGGTGATCACGGGCCCGCTGCAGGGTCTGTAATCAATGTAGAGAAATAATCATTTTCCTGACAAACACCCCCTAAAACAACTGTGCACTGTTGTGATCGGTCCTTTTGATCGGCGCATTTTGCCGATCACCGATCAAACCGATCAATGCGTGATTGGCCGATAATGATCGGTGGCCGATCGATCGGTGCACCTCTACTTAAAATGTAATTAAATGAAGAGAATATTTGTCGGCAGTGATGTTGATGTCTCCGGTTCCTCAGCCTTGCAGATTGAGAGATAGCTGGGAACAGCTTTTGAAGTCATGAGGACCCTGGACAACGGTGTTTGGCAGTGCTGGTACCTTCGCCAGACATCTTTTGGAAGCTGGTGTTTCCAGTCCTACTGTATGGTTGTAATTCTAGGACACTAACCAGTGCCCCGAGGCACAATTGGATGGCTCGGGTACTCGGCCTCGTCAGAGACTCTGTGGGTATTGCTGGAATGACTGTGTCAAAAGGAGCACATTGCAAGGGAACACAGGGTACAACATTTAGGCGCATTTTTCTGGACGTGATCTAGCATACAGATGCCTCAGTATGCCACTACCCAGTAAAGGTCAAGGGGATGCTCACATTTCACTTTTCTGTAGCAGATAGATACTTTGTGGAGTTGGGCATGGACTGGTTGTCTGCCTCCTCAAGGACCTAGTGTGGTTTTGTAGAGTTGTGTATGTGGCACATGCACCCAGACCTGACCCTGTCCTGGTTGTTTGTGAATGCTATTTGGGTGATTACACAAGTTTGTGTGTTGTCATTGTTTGTCTAACAAACACACTGTTGTACTTGGAATTGGAGGTCGTTAAGTTGAATAAATTGTATTTAATCAGCTGTGAGATACTGACGCAGTGTATGAATACATATACTGTGTATGACTAACAGGCCTTTCCCATTAGATGGATATTTTCCTGTGTTGGATGTTGATGAAAAAAGACAGCACCTCCCTCAGTCCATGTATTGTAATGACATCTAATTCCACTGTTCAGTAAAACTTGTGTATTGTATTAACTGAGGCAAATTTGAGAGTAATGGTTCCTGTCCGTCTTCGGTGTCTCCTAACATCTCTCTGTGGGTCAGTGGGAGGATGTCCTCTGTCCCATTCCCACCTTTATTCTAATAGTTTGTTTTTGTGTAGAATTGATGCGAGTCACATTTCTCCTCCAGGAAATTCAAAATGTTTTCCTTTCACAACCCACACTTAAAGCTTCAAGTCCAGTTTCAGGCTTAAACAACTGCCTCATTGCTTTCTGTTGACATCATTTAGGCCTTTGCTGTAAAATTGCCTTTTCATGCAGATTGCAGGGTTTGAAATAGTCATATTTTAAGTGTTGTAAAAGTGAGTGTGTTGTCTTGTGTGGAATACATACAGTTTGCATCAGTAACTTTGGTTGTAATTTTGTAGCTGAAAATAGTTGTACATGGTTTTAGGGGTCCAAGTACCAGCAGTGTGTAGGACCCCTAAAAAAATCCTAACATTAGGAACCCTACTGTAAGGATTTTTCTTCTTATTTTTCTCTCCTAAAAATATCTGGAGCTCAAAAAAGCAAACAAACAAAAAACGCAAAACAGAACTTGCTACATAGGTCCAAAAAACAATGCCATCATTGGCCTTGTGTAGGGCTGCTCAAACCACTTTTACATTTTGGCTAACAACTTCTGAATAGTGAGTCATACAATCAAAATTGTTTTTGGATTCCTTGTTTGTCTGCATCTATCTGCATAGGCCCTAAGTTGCTTTGGTGTTTGTGATTTGTTTATTTTATTTATTTATTTTTTGCTAGTCCTAATCTAGTCTTAATAGAATTTGGTACATAAAATGTTTAAACTGAGCTGCACAAAAGTTACTGAATGGATTTTTCTTTTTTCTTCTTTTTTTTTTTCTTTTTTTTAGTTGCCAAAGTTGAGGGGTGTAATTCACTAAATGTGCTATAGCTCAGGAAGTCCTCTTTTGAAATCAACCTTCGGGGACATGATCATGATGGACTTGGGCAAAAACTGATACTAAAATTTACCTGATGGGCATGCCACGACCACCAACATAAACATTTGGCTATAACTACTGAACCGTTCATCATACAATCAGTTATTTTTTCCTAGTATTCCTTGTGCTCAGATGTATCTATCTATGAAGACTATGCCTACATCCATCTCATAGGTTTGCAGCCATTTTGAATTACTTGTAGTCTTCACTGAAATAATTCTTTGCTTAGAGATCGTAAGTGCAACAGGAATGAAACTTGCCAGATAGCTTCTAGATTGCATGCACTACACAAACAAACAAATCACACCTATGCACCACATGGTGATGATGCTGTAATGGCCACAATTACATTTTGGCTAATAATTCCTAAACCATAAGACACAGAATCAAAACACTTTGAAATCTGGATTCCTTTTTGTGTTCTGCATTGAACATTGTTGGCCTTGGGCATTTTTGTCTGAGACATTTTCCACCATTTTAAGTTGTTAGAAAGTCTTTTTATGCTGCTCCTGCAAAGTGTTTTTTGCAACTCTTTGTACAAGTTTTTGCCCAATCTTCACAAAATGTGGCATGCACAACTTTTGAATAAGCTACACAAAAGTTATCAAATGGTGTTTTGAGATTTTTTTTTTTCCTGTTTTGTTGCAATTGGCTTGCAAAGTTGAGTGGATGTGGCTTATATCACTAAATTGTGTACACTATAGTGCATGAATGAATTACTGTTTTGAAATTAAACTTGATAGACATAATCACTATGGAGTGATGCAAAAACTGATACTTCACCTGACCTGATGGAGGTGCTGCAATCACCACAGTAGACGTTTGGAAATAACCTGTGAACCCTGAGGTCTGAAATCAAAATTATTTATTTGAATTTGACGGACGGTTCAGCATTGAACCCTGTAGGCCACACCATTTTAGTCTTGACAATTATTATTCCGTTATGTTTATTTTCCGCTATTTATCCAACAATTTTGTACAATTTAAAGGTTTAAGTACCTTTACATGCTTCTGCCATGCGCTCATTTTTCATGGGTCGAACTGTGCGAACAGTGGTTGACCGTTCGCTCAGAGTACAGCCTAGCTGCCGCTTACCAAGAGCTACTCCAACATCTTGCGTGGCTGGGAGTCATCTCAGTGTTTGGCACCACGTTTGTGAGCTGAGAGTACAATGCAGAATCTGATACAGCCTCTTTATGGCAAGAGTCACAGCGAGAATCACCTCATCAAGGAACAGTCAGTCATCAATCTTCCCTCTGTTGGGCAAGCCGCACACGTTCTCACATGTCCAGGTGATGGCATGTGGTCCAGTTCATCCTTAGCTGGCCAAGATACAGCAAAAGACCTCATTGGCCAGGTGGTAATTTCAGGAGATGCCTTACCTTTGTTGGTTGAGAGCCAGTTCCAGAGAGTTTATTTCCCCAAGGAACAGTCCAGGATCCAGTTCTGCTTCTGTCAAGCCAGACTCACAACCAGAAATCACCTGTTCAGGGAACAATTCACTGTCAAGTCCTACCTCTGTGGATGAGCTGCAAACCAGGTGCTCATATATCTAGGAGACAGTTCGGGCTCAAGTCTGCCTTAGCTGTCCAAGACCTCACTTGGCTGGGGATTATTTCAGGGACTGTTCTCATGTGACAATAGTCACAGCCAGAAGTCACCTGCTCAAGGGACTATCCATTGTCACGTCTTGCCAGTGCTGTTCAAGACCCAAACCGAGTGCTCCCATGCTCAGGACAAAGTCCAGGCAACTATGCAAGAACCAGTGTAACTCCTTTCCTGACTGAGGGTTACTTCAAAGTCTGGTCCCATCTCTTTTTGTCAAATGCCACAGCTCACTTGCCCAAAGGAACAGTTCAGGATCCAATACAATCACAGTAAGGCCAGTGTCACAACAAGAACTCACCTGCGGTAATCAATATGATCCAGTAATCTCTGTGGAGATTCTCAGTCATCCAGATCATGGTCTCAAAGTGGGTTGAGTCACTTCAACTGGACTTGTTTAGTTCCTTAACATTTAGTTCATCCAGAAAGGCTTCATCAGTTCTCATTGGTAGGGAGGCTAAAACATTTATCCTCTGTGGGGTCACACCACTTTTCCTTTTTGCTTTGTCACTTTGATGCTACACAATTCTATCCAGTCCCACAACAACCACGTGTAGCGTCTGTCCAAAACCGTGCAGGTCAAGACTGGGCCTGTTCAGTCATCTCCACATCCACCATCCCGTCTGGAAATCAGTCAAGAGACAGTCTTCTTCACCACCGAGGGATTGCCATGACGATGGTCACGCACTAACAGGTTACGGTGTATACAGTGCATGTACAGTAAATGGAAACACTCATGTTTCAGTGTTTGATGTGTTTTAAAAATGGG
The DNA here is from genome assembly GCF_902500255.1 of Thalassophryne amazonica. NCBI lineage: Eukaryota > Metazoa > Chordata > Actinopteri > Batrachoidiformes > Batrachoididae > Thalassophryne > Thalassophryne amazonica. Next base: position 113,158,869 of record NC_047105.1, read on the forward strand.
GGTCACCACCTCTGCTCCTGGAGATCAGCTGTTCTGCATGTATTCCATGTGTGCCTGCTGCCGCAACAGCTGAATAGCCAGGTCTGACGTTTCATCACTCTTGATTGGCTGCTCACATCTGATTTAATTAAAGATTATATTTGCACAACTTCACTGCTTTAAATCCCCTCATTATAACTACGCTGCATTTCTTGTATTAAAGTTCCCATTTTCTCAGTGTGTTAATGTCGTTACAACTGTGCAGTTGTCGCTATTCTAAGTGTTGTGTTTTTAAAAGGACACGGAGACAGCTGTCATTTACTGCTGCATAAAGGCTGCTGTGCTGTGCAACTGGGCAGGAAAAGCGTAACCATACAGGAAGCAACAACCCTCATCCTCCCTACTTTGACTCTGTCCCAGAGAAGTTTCTGAATTCTTTCTGATCTATTGTGCATCACTCTCCCAACCATAATCAGCATGTGAAAACGCAGGCTATAATTTTCCAGTGAATGCATTGCCTCATGAAAACGCAAATGTTCACCAACACATACACACGCGTGTGCATGTAGTCACATATTACCCTGCACATTCACAGCATATTAGTGCTGGACATAGTGCTGTTTTTATGTGAGCGTATTTGCATCTTATGTCACAGTGGAGTGGACATGCAGGTTGTCTGTTCAGCTTGTGTGCTTCCATAAAAATCACTTGTCATTACTCACTGACCCCTGTCTGCTTTAATGGTTTTAAGCATTGTTTTCTGCTTTTTGCTGAAGGATTCGTGGAACGTGTGTGTTGATGTTGCAGATGTGTTGTACTTTCAGGTTTTTCAGGATTTTTTTTTTTTTTTTTTTTTTTTTCTGAAAAGAATTTCCTTGAGCGGGACAACATTTCAGCCTATTGTGGTTCTGCACATTTTGCTCTTTATGTGCTTCTGTGATCATGGGAACATCCCACAATTTGCTTACAGTCATACTAGGTGTATTGATATACCAGAAAAAACTTGAAAATGCTGCTGAGGAGTCTGCAGTTTGTACCAGCACACTGGTACTCTGTGTTCACTTAAAATGTAGAGGCTGTTGGTCCATGATGTCTGACAGCATGAAAACCCACTACATCCAACAAAATGTTTGTATGATCCTGTATTGGCCCTGGATCTGCTCTGGGTGGGACCACATCTGGTGTGACCAAACAGACCTCTGTCAAAGGTTGTGTTTGCATAATTTGCCTCAGGATACAGGCTGCCCTGCCCACTACCTCACTCAGTGAAACAGCAGAGCCATTCATTCAGATACTTAAAGGAATGAAAACCCCTATTTTGGGTCACCTTGGTGAATATGTATGGCTGAATTCATAAATATTTAGACATACGAATGGCTTTAAAAAAAAAAACTTATTTCCGCTGGTTATTGTGGCATAACTGAGTTGAATACAAATATTGAGCTAGAAGTGTAGTCACTTGTCACTCTGCTTGCTTATGTTTTTCGTCTTGCCCTGGTTGTCTGATGTTGCCACAGCAGATCAGGTAGCGATCCACACAAGGATTTGGTACATTTTGGCCAGATGTCTTTCTTTATGCAGCTTCACAGGACTTGACAGTAGGACCCTCTTTAGACAGGGATTGGCAATCCAGATTGAACCAGATTCGGTCTGAACTGCCTTCTAGTTGGATAGCATTCAGACCTGCTTTTTAAATCCGGCTTATCCAACTCAATCCAGCTTTAGCTGAATTCAAGCTAGAGCTGTGTATCTGGACTGTTAGAGCGCTGGTGTGTTTGTGTGCCAGATTTTGAAGTGAAGTGGACCCGCCAACTTCCACAGGCAAACTGTTCCATAAGACGAGATCACTGTAAACAAACATTCTATAGCCTGTTGACTTCTTCTTAACCCCTGGAACACGGAGCAAGCCTGCACCTGGAGATCACAAATCAGGGGTTGGCACATGTAGCTTGATAAGACCCTTAAGATATGAAGGTGAACAACCATCAAGAATTGCATACATCAGTAACAAAACCTTAAAATCACCTTTCAGCTTCAGAGGAAGCCAATGAAGAAGAGCCAACACAGGTGTAATGTGCTCAAATTCGAGGTAAAATTCAAGCAGCTGTGTTCTGAATCATCTGAATGGTATCAAGCTGTTTTTGTTATGTGAGCCGCTGAAGAGGAGGTACTGCTGGCCCACCACCACCAGAGGGCGCCCTGCTTGGAGTGCGGGCTCCAAGCACGAGAGGGCGCCAGACCCAGAAGAAGTGACAGCTGTCACTCATCCTCAGCACCAGCTGTCACTCATTCATCATCATCATCATCACCATAAAGGCCAGACTGCAACTCCACCTCCTCGCCGAGAAATCAACTACCGACGAGGTAACTTTCTCTGCTGACTCAAATCGTTGAGTGATAATCTGAACTTCTTTCGCAGCCGTTATCCTGTTGAGTCTGCCTTATCTGTGGGATTGGCGTTTGGTGTGATCAGCGACGGCTTTGCCTCACACCCCAAACCAGATAAGTGGTTAAACAGGAGCTGCACGAGTGTGTGATTGGAGGTGGAGGTGCTCCCTCCTAACTGAGTGCAGACTGTGGATTACTGAGTGTGCGAATTCACACTCATCCATCCTGTCTTTGTTTTCTGCCAGCAGTACCAGGGTCGACAGCCGAAGACAGAGGCCACCTGGGGACTCGGGACTTGGCGGCTCCGGTGTTCTTCAGGCCGTTGGTGGTGGAAGCCGTGTGGGACGCGGCTCATCTCTCGTCGGGGGTCTTCTATCTTCGAGCCTGCCCACACGTCACCTGGTGTTAATTGACTTTACAGATTTTGTGTGTTTAGTTGTGTGTTGTCACAACATTAAATTGTTACTTTTTGGCTTATTCATTGTCCGTTCCTCTGCGCCCCCTGTTGTGGGTCCGTGCTACGACACCTTCCCAACAGTTTTGTGGCAAACCAGAAAGTAAAATATTGCAACAGTCAATTTTGGAAATGTATGAGTCAGTATCTCAACATCCAATGTAGACAAAATGGGTCTAACTTTTTCCTGTTTCGCTAATGGAAATGACTGAAGCCCTGTGAGGAGTAACAAACCTGCCATGTTACCTGTGAGATGATGGTTTGTTTTAATTAAATCTGTCACATTCTGCTTGCCTTCAGCTCCAGCATGTCTAAACATATTATTCCTCTCAACTGACCTTTGTCTAAGGTTTGGCGTGAACAGTCAGAATGAAGCCTCACCCGTTTCCCATCCGCCTTCCTTCTCCTGCTGCCATTTCTGAGAACGTACAGATGGACAGATGGAGTACAGATGGAGTCTTTGGACTCTAACTCTCACTCAAACACACAGACCCTTAAGTAGCTAAATACAGTTGTCCAGCAGCATGTCTATGTTTTAAGTTGGTAATGATAGTGTGTAGGTGCATGTGGGTCTTTGTTTGTCTCCACCCTTCTATTGGGTGTCAGAATAAGTGTCCCACTGGACAGTGTCATCTAACAGTCACTGGCCTAAACAATGAGATTATACAGTGTGGTTCAGCCTGCACTGACCACACTATACTTTGTTAAATTCAGTGCAGCAGAGGCCAAATTCTACACACATATATGCGCGCACACACGCACGCACACACACACACCACTGTGGTGCAGGGTTGACCAGCAATGACAAAGCTTTGATGCATGCATAAGTAAATTACGCTCAGCTGATTTTACCTGTAAATGCAGCAGATTTTTGATACCTTTGGGGTGGTGTCTGTAAAAATGGTTGGAGAATGTCTCGACTATCTGGGCTTTGTCTTTTTACACAGGTATATTTTGTGTTCCAAGACGCTTGTGGGCCACAAGTTGGTGATGATCACCCCCATAACACACTAGTTTTAGGAGGGATGTGAAAGCTCTCAGAATTAAAACAGCTTTCCCAGGTCCTAAAACTGGCTACTCAGACGTAAATCTAGCAGGAAAAGTTATCACCATAAAGTTTTTCACTTCAATCCACATAGATAATAACTGATTTTTAATTACCTATTTTTAAGGTAGCAGGTTATGTTGTACCTGTTTGTGTGTGGGGTTTTTTCCAGGAATTGCTGACAAGCGGTCTGATCAGAGGTGATTACTGAGTGCAGCTGAAGTTAGCGTAAGATTATTAGCAGCAGTAAAAAGTAAACTCCACTGCATTCCTTCTGCTTTTAAGCTGAAACTGCACTTTATAACAGCAGTGGCTCATTACTACCGTTTCAAAAACTCCACTTACGACACTGTTCTTCACGCATTTGGCTTTAGCTAAGCTACTGTTTTCACTGTCGAGTCCCACGCTATAGTTTCTGTCATTACAGGGAAATGCAATCTGTCATAAATCCCTTTGTAACACACATAGGTGTTGTTTATATGTACATTAAGAGTGCAATGGTAATAAAAAAAAAAATCATGTTTCAGTACATACAGTACAGTGGGTTTAAGTTCACAGTTAGGTAAGTTTTTTTGGAGGGGACATTAGAAAGAAGAAATGCAACAGTAAATCACTTGTTTTGTTTTTGGTTAAATAAGTGAAGGGAAACTTTGTAACGGTACTCAGTTGCTGTGTATGTTTGCAGATTTGCTGCTATAAAAACACTTATTGTGTTTATTATTGCTTTGGCCCAGTCTGACCTCTTAGCTGGAGGCTGCTGAAATGTTATGGTGAGCTGGGTTTGCACAGTGCTCGTCTTTTTCCAACATTCACTTCAGGTAATGTTCAACGTATAACCAGCTGTGTGCCCAACCGCAGGTGAAGTCATGCTGACATATAGCTTTCATCTGATCCATGTCTTCGTCTGTTGTCCTAATTATTAAGGTAACTGTCCCGTGTAAAGAGGGCCTTGTGAGTCTGTCGCATGGCTTAAAATGCACCCGATCCACGGAGGCGATACAACACCTTTCTGTGTAACCGCTTCAGCGGCCCTTGTGCAGCGCAGTTGTCTCACATGGAGTTTGTACGCTACAGATGATGTCACATTTCCTCATACATCTGCCACTTTTTGACACCTGTTTTTTTGCCTCTTTTTTTGACAGAGATCTACTTTTAAAGCTGCTAATCCGCCAATGACCAGTTCAGATTCATGTTAACCTACCTATATGTTGTATAATATGTATGCACACAACAAAGTGAAAACTAGATATAATAAAAAGTAGTTCTCTCAATGAGAAAAATGGGGAAAAAATGTATTTCTGACTTTCATGTGCGAGAAAGCAGACTTGCACAAAAACCTTGATCCTAAAAGGTGCTATCAAGTTCAAAGTATATCTTTTGAAATTGGGATGTTTTTGTTGTAGAACCCATCAGTCCTCGTGTTGTCCTGGATTTAATCTGTGTCATTTTACAGAGCAAAGTGTGTGTAAAACTTGTCACAGTTGGCATAAAAGTGACAGAAGTAAAGAATTGGACTCAGTGTTGCTTTACATCATACCTGACCCAAGCTCAGTCATCACTCTGTGCAGACCCTAAAACTGATTCATTATGAGGACGGAGGGAACAAGCACACATTTGGTCAAAACGATAAGAGTTTCACTCTAAAGGAGGTACGATCGCTGATGGCCGGATATCCCTCCGCATTGTATCCAGGCTCAGCTTCTGTCACTCACTGGTGATTTCTGACTTCATTCACATTATACTGGTTGTCCAGAGAAAAAAGCGTCAAACCCACTGTTGTGGTTTAGAGGGTTTCATCCCTTTAAAGGGCCTGATCATGCAAACTGAGGGACTCTTTCTAAAAGAGAGCAGAGAGTGGGTGATAATACCCCTCCACTTCTCGTCTCTTCTTTTTGTTAAGTTCATCAGCCGAGAAGGAATGTGTTATTTCAGATATGTGGTGACTGTTGGGGGGTTCTCCATGAATAACTGCCTTTCCAGCACCAGCCAGCAGATTAATGCAGCGTCTGAGTGATGGTTGACTCAAACATGTACCGTAAGAATTACTTCATTAATAAACTCTTCCAGTCAGTATTTTAAAATTCAGAAATGTCTGTGAATAAAGTTTGACATTAACTTGTTTTTAATCCATCACTTGGCACAGATTATATTTACAGTAAAGAGTCCGCAGAGTGATTGGAACTGCTTTATTTTAAGTAAAGAATTTAAAATACATTCAGAAAAAATGCAAATGAACCACGTTTTCAAATCAGAATAACAACAAAAGCTGTTTTGATTCTTTTAAATTAAAATACAAAGTATAATGTACATTAGGCACATGAATCTCATCACTGACAACGATTCGATACGCCCCTCTACACTACCAGTGATATGATAAATAATGATGCGATGCGATATGATTCACCCCTGTTCCCGACTCGATATGATTTGATATGTATTTGATGGCAACTCAATTCCTCACTATGTAATACGATGCAATTTGGTGCGATACAATTAGGGATAGGTATTGATAAGATTTTGTCTATCGATGCCATTATTGATTCTGCTTATCGATCTGATTCTTTATCGATTCCCATAACAATGCCTCTTGTGAATTTTTCTGTCTACTAAAATTAGGCTTTACATGTTTTTCTATGTCAACAACATTTTATTGAATCTTAAAGTAAATAAATATGAAATTGGTCACTGGATCCTTGATCGTTGGACATAAATAAAAATCAATAAAATCTGTACATGGTCACTGGATCTTTGATGTACATGATGGATCCTTGATCTCTGGACATACCGTAAATAGAAAAACAAAATCTGTAGCTTTTGTCAAAAGCATTTCCTTTCAGATATGAATGACACAAATGTAACTCCGTAGACTCTGAGCTGAGCTCTTCAATGGGCTGCGCTGCACGTCAGGATGTAATTCATAAAGAACGCAGGACGTCTCATTTTGACTGACGCTCACGCCAATGGACTTGCTTCTTCTGAAAACCAGTGAAGCAGAGAACTAGTGAACAGTGGGTTGAAGCACTGCTTTGTTGCGTCAGGCTTCAAACAAATGGCAGACCCACTGCAGTCTGCAATCAACGAAGAGAAATAATCCTTTTCTCGATAAACACCCTCAAAACAATGGCCACTCCGGTGTCCTGAACAATCCGTGGTACATTCAATGTGCCTCGGAAAAAATCAATGCAAGCAGGCAGCAAGCAACCCATCAAATGAATCGATGCACACTGAATGAATCGATACACTCACATCACGCATGTTTGTATCTAGATACAAACAATTAATAGCATAGCAATTAATCTCCACATGCCTAATGTACATGTGACAGTTATTGACACATCAGAGGATGGACACATGATCGTTTCTAAGTCGCAGAATATGTCTTGGCATTTATTTAAGTTTTTAACTCTGGGGGCCATGGATGCTCCGTTTGTCTGAGTGTACCTTTTGTCCAGTTTCTGTTAATAAATCAGTGATTGAACATCACAGACTACAGAAGACCCTTAAAAATAAGTGTCCACTGCTTCCCCCAGGCCCACCTCCACACTTCCCTATCCTAGGTCAAGTTTTCTAATTCTTCCTGGGGGATCTCAAGGCATTCCCTAGGAAATATAATCTCTTAAGTGTGTCTTGGGTCTTCCCCAGGGTTTTCTCTCAGTTGGATGTGCCTGGAAGATGTCCATAAGGAGCAGATGAGGGAGCATTCTCACCAGATGTCTAAAACACTTGCAGGCTCCTTTTAATGCGAACGGGCAGCGGCTGTACTCTTGAGTGCCTCGTGACTATTTTAACATTGATTTAAATGGGTAAGAAAAGTTTAATCTGTTGAATTGTCACAGACTGCTTTGTGATGCATATTGTAATGTGACTTGTGAGTTACATAGTTCTCGCTGCTTTTAAGAATCAATTAAGCTAGTATCTCACACAGTGGTGAATGCTAAAAATGCTTTGACAGCATTTCGTGACAATTAGCAACATGACCGCGAATGTTTGCAGCCAAAATTTACATCAGCTTTTCATCTGAACAGCTCTTCATGCATCCAGATGACTTACAGCAGAGTGGATTGTGTGTGTGTGTGTGTGTGTGTGTGTGTGTGTGTGTGTGTGTGTGTGTGTGTGTGTGTGTGTGTGTGTGTGTGTGTGTGTGTGTGTGTGTGTGTGTGTGTGTGTGTGTGTGTGTGTTACAAGAATTAGCAGCATCAGTTAGCTTGTTGTCCCCCCGCACACACACGCAACCGAGTTGGTGCTTGTGCGTGCGTGTACTACCAAAAAGACTTTATACATCCTCAGTGCAGTGAAAAAAAAAATCACATCACAAATTAGTCCAGCTTTCCAACTTCCTGCCAAGAGCCTCCAGACAGCGCAGTGGATTTGTTTTGTGTGTGCGTGCACGAGCACGTATGGGTGCACGTGTGTGCACAATTACATGCGCGTGTGTGTGTGTGTACGTGTGCAGAGTGCAATGTACCACACGTATGAAACAAAATATGCACTCTAAATGGAACCAAACTGCACTCTAAATGCAATGCAGCACAAATGGGATAAATTAATCCATGTCATGTGACATACAAAGCACCAATCAAATGAGAAGGATCCAGTCAGCTGTTATATAAAAGTTAATATAGAAGATGGATTTCCAGAAAATGGAAAGTAAATTATATCATGAAGAATGCCAGTGTGTTGCTGCTGCAGCTATCCTGCTGCAGGAGAGGAAGAAAAATAAGAAAGTTAGAAGAAAAGGATGACTGTTTGGGCCAGAGATTGGTTGTGAACCAAAAAGAACTTTAGTGACGTGTTCCAACCACTCGCCAACACTTAAAACGGTTTTATAAATGTTTGCAACTGTTTGTGGTAAAGTAAATTGGTTAAGAAATTTTGAACATGTTCAGAATTTATTTGCGGCAAGAAATACTGTTTTCACCTTAAAAACTGCTTGCAAATTGTTTTGCAACCTTTTACAAACTGTGACAAAATCCAAAATTTGCTACCTTTGTCAGCATTTGCCACTCTGTGAGATACAGGCTTTAAAGGCCTGCTTGCTCAGGGCTCTTCTGTCTTTCAACTTGTGTATGAAAGAGCCATAGTCAACATCTGCAGAGAACCGGTGTCTCTGCTGCCAATGTCGCAGACCGAACGGTCCTCCTAAAAATTGTTCCACCCTGCCTTTACTGCGCATGTGTCACCAGCCGCGGTTCACGGATTATCACCTCATTTCTACTTAAAACTGCACTCCAATCGTCATCTGTCTCAGCGACAGATATCTGAAGCTTTTATACAACAATCATTTCACATAAATTCAGCATTATTTCATCATAAATGACAAAGGAAGTGATCAGAGCATCGCAGCCACATGAGCTGCTCACTGATGCGTTCACTGCGCGTTGGTCATTTCAAAGCGTCACCGAGTATCGCCTCGTTTCTGCTTAAAACTGACTTTAGAATGATTTAAGCGGTTTTACCTCGTCATCTGATGGTTAATAATCCCATTAATCCAGTTGATCGCTTTGGGTCAAGAGACTTGGACGAGTGTCTGAGCTCTGAAATGACGCATGCACAGTGGAAGTAGGGCGTACCAGTATTTAGGGGCGGACCGTTAGGTCTGCGACACCGGTCCTAGTATGATCTTCCACTCTGTTTACACAGCTTGTATATCACAGCAATAACAGCTGTGTTACAGATAAGCATGAGGGCTACTGTTAGTGTAATTGGACACCATGAGCTGTAAATCCACCAAAGCATCCTTTGCAAACACTGTTTGTTGATGTAAAGTCCATGACTGATTGCAGGTTGCCACGAACACTTAAGACCTCAGTGGGTCAGGTTTATGAGTGTGTTAATTTATTTTTGGTGCAGAGCAGAAGACTCCTTAGTGTGTGTGTGTGTGGGGGGGGGGGGTTAGTTCCAATCATGTCACAGTTAGAAACCTGCTTTACTTCCCCTCCACTTATTTTGCGAATGAGTGGGTGTTGAATGAAGCATTATGGGTACGCACTGTAATTAATGTCCAGTCCACCTTCTCTTCCTCTTTGTGTGTGTGTGTGTGTGTGTGTGTGTGTGTGTGTGTGTGTGTGTGTGTGTGTGTGTGTGTGTGTGTGTGTGTGTGTGTGTGTGTGTGTGTGTGTGTGTGTGTGTGTGTGTGTGTGTGTTATTATAGTCACATTCCATCAGTTCCCAGTAACCGCTGAGGCTTACGAGCATGTGTTTATGGCTGTTTCTCAAGCTGTTTGTCGTCTTTTTGGCTCGTCCTTGTGTTACTCTTTCACTGTTGTGTATATGTAACCCCGTTTTGGTCTGCTCCTGTACGTCTGCTGGCTTTATGCTATAGGTGTGCTCTGTCTTCCTCCCTCCTCGTCCCTTACAATGTGGCATTGCTGAACTGAAAATGAATAAAAGGCTGAACTCAATGAAGCAGATGATGGCTCAGTTGATTGTGCCTCTCAGGAATGTTCTGTTGTGTGGTAAGTCCTTTCGCTTCAGCTCAAAAACTAGCCCATTTGTGGTGGGTGGAGTGAGTTTGCTGGACCCGTCCTTTGGGGACAGGACACTGATGGTCCTGTTCGTCTGCTATGGGTTCAGTGTCTGTAAGGCAACACCACATTCATTAACAGTACTATACATAATTTACTGCATATTTAATATGCCTAAATGTTTTAAAAATAATGAAAAGCTGTTTAATAACTGATAGGTGAATATTTAAATGTCTGTAATATAAATGCTTATCTGCAGCCCAGTTCCAAATAAGCGGTTGAAGATGAGTGAGTATATAAATGTAATCAAGTAAAATATGAATGACCACTTATCATTCATTCATTCATTCATCTTCTACCGCTTGGTCCAATTAGGGGTCGCGGGGGGCTGGAGCCTATCCCACCAGTCATAGAGTGCGAGGCGGTGTACACCCAGGACAGGACGCCAGTCTGTCGCAGGGCCACAAATAGACAAACAAACACAGAAAGGTGTTTCATTACCAAGATATCACACAAGAAACATCTCATGATGGGTAAAAGCAAAGAGTTTTTTGCAGCCTTATTGTTGCAAAATATGCTGATGGCATGGGTTACAGAAGGATTTCTAAACTTCTGAATGTTCCAGTGAGTACTGTTGGGACCATCATCTGCAAGTGGAAAGAACATCATTTCACCATAAACAGGCCATGGCCAAGTGCTCCTCACAACATTTCTTTTTATTATTATTATCATTGAGAGAAAAGCAATTTCATAATAAGTCTCTCTAATAGTGATGCAAACACTATAAAATCTACAGTGGGGCAAAAAAGTCAGTCCCTGATTGTGCAAGTTCTCCTACTTAGAAAGATGAGAGAGGTCTGTAATTTTCATCATAGGTACACTTCAACTGTGAGAGGCAAAATGAGAGAAAAAACAAACAAACAGGAAATCACATTTTAGGATCTTTAAATAATTTATTTGTAAATTATGATGGAAAATAAGTATTTGGTCAATAACAAAAGTTCAACTCAGTACTTTGTAACATAATCTTTGTTGGCAATGACAGAGGTCAAACATTTCCTGTAAGTCTTCACCAGGTTTGCACACTGTAGCTGGTATTTTGGCCCATTCCTCCATGCAGATCTCCTCTAGAGCAGTGATGTTTTGGGACTGTCGCTGGACAACATGGACTTTCAACTCCTTCAACAAATTTTCTATGAGGTTGAGGTCTGGAGACTGGCTTGACCACTTCAGGACCTTGAAATACTTTTTACGGAGCCAGTCCTTCGTTGCCCGAGCGGTGTGTCTGGGATCATTGTCATGCTGGAAGACCCAGCCACATTGCATCTTCAATGCTCTCACTGATGGAAGTAGGTTTTGGCTTAAAATCTCACGATACATGGCCTCGTTCATTCTTCCCTTAACACAGATCAGTCCTGTCCCCTTTGCAGAAAAACAGCCCCAAAGCATGATGTTTCCACCCCCGTGCTTTACGGTAGGTATGGTGTTCTTGGAATGCAACTCAGCATTCTTCTTCCTCCAAACATGACGACTTGATTTTTTTACCAAAATGTTCTATTTTGGTTTCATCTGACCACATGATATTCTCCCAGTCCTCTTCTGGATCATCCATATGCTCTCTGGCAAACTTCAGACAGGCCTGGACATGTACTGGCTTAAGCAGGGGGACATGCCTGGCACTGCAGGATTTGAGTCCCTCTCTGCGTAGTGTGTAACCTTTGTTACTTTGGTCCCAGCTCTCTGCAGGTCATTCATCAGGTCCCTCCGTGTAGTTCTGGGATTTTTGTTCACCGTTCATGATCATTTTGACCCCACGGGATGACATCTTGCTTGGAGCCCCAGATCGAGGGAGATTATCAGTGGTCTTCTATGTCTTCCATTTTCTTACAATTGCTCCCACAGTTGATTTATTAACACCAACCTGCTTGACTATTGTAGCTTCACTCTTCCCAGCCTGGTGCACATCTACAATTTTCTTTCTGATGTCCTTTGACAGCTCTTTGGTCTTGGCCATGGTTGAGTTTGGAGTCTGACTGTTTGAGGCTGTGGATAGGTGTCTTTTATATAGATAATGAGTTCCAACAGGGGCCATTAATACAGGTAACAGAAGAAGAAGATCTTAAAGAAGTTGTTACAGGTCTGTGAGAGCCAGAAATCTTGCTTGTTTGTGGTTGACCAAATACTTATTTTCCACCATAATATACAAAACAATTCTTTAAAAATCCTACTATGTGATTTTCTGGATTTTTTTTTTTTTTCTCATTTTGTCTCTCACAGTTGACGTGTACCTATGATGAAAATTACAGACCTCTCTCATCTTTCTAAGTAGGAGAACCTGCACAATCAGGGACTGACTAAATACTTTTTTGCCCCACTGTATCTGTATGGAGGTTAATGAAATTATACTATCTGGGATCCCATATATAGCTACCAATGGGCATGGCTGCAAAGTGATTCCAAGAATGTTTGACATAATACCAAAGAAACTAAGCCAAAAAATTATGCAGGAAGAACATATGACTTAAATGGGAAGGGGGCCATGACATCTGTCACACTTGTCTTCTGTCTCGGGAAATATTTCAGAAAGTATTAATTTAGAAAAATGAACCCTATGTACAACTTGAAATAGGATAAGTCCAAGCCGTGCCCAAGAGAAAGTAGTTTTACTGATCGAATCTGATTTAAAGGATAAGATGTAATTATAAGACCTTGAAATAGATCCTTTTTCTTTCCTTTTTTTTGTAGATTAAGGGAGTGCAAATCCTCCCAAGAGTGTTTAGGGGTATCAGTAGAAAAGTTGTAAAAGTTTTAGAAATAAAGCTACAAATTTGAAAATGACGAAATAAATGTGTTACGGGAAGTCCATAAGTAGTGGACAAGTTGGCAAAGGAATCCTCAGAAACCCAAAATCCTGACAAACCCTCCTCAGAAAATAAATCTTTGAAACATTTCAAGCCTTTATCATACCACAGGGAAAAAGGTTGTGTTCAAAAGTGAAAGTGAAAATAAATTATTGTTCTTAATTGGCACTAAAAGAGAGACAGCCTCAAATTTGAAATGATGTCAATTTACATTGTTGTAACAAACCTTTGCAAACCCTTGGAGATTTCCCACCCCATATAAAGGAACAAATGGACTTGTCTAGAGAGACAAAGAAATATTTTTGGTAGAAAAAGAGTAATAGATTGGAACAGAAAAAGTAATTTGTGCAAAATATTCATGTTAACCACATTAATTCTACAAATTAAGGAAGGTGGAAGGCTGAGATTGTCACTCTCTGTACAGGAGGCATCTTGAACCTGTCATTACTAACAAAGGCTTTTGTACGAAGAGTTAAATAAATTTCAGTAAACATGTTCACTACTTGGGCAGTACAGTAGCTTAGTGGTTGGCACTGTTGCCTCACAGCAAGAAGTTCATGGGATCGATTCCCACCTGTGGCCTTTCTGTGTGGAGTTTGCATGTTCTCCCTGTGTTTGCGTGGGTTCTCTCTGGGTGCTCCAGCTTCCTTCCACATCCAAAGACATGCAGCTGAGGTGAATTGCAAACTTTAAGTTGTCCGTAGGTGAGAGTGCAGGTGTGAATGTGTTTGTTTGTCTATATGTGGCCCTGTGACAGAGTGGCTTTCTATCAGGGTGTACCCTGCCTCACACCCTATGATTTCTGGAATAGGCTCAGCATCCAAAACCACAACCCCCCCACCCCCTTCCCCTGGTGACCTGATCTTGGATAAGCGATTGAAAATGAGATCACTATTTTTGGCATAAAAACGGGGCCCTTAGCAATCTTCTGTAACAGTGGAATGTGCCGCAAAAGTGCTGATGTACACCTCTTCCACAATTTCTCTGGTAGTCAGACGACGTCCCGGATCAACACAGCGTTCACTTTGGAAATGATCTGGTCGTTTCAGCCTGTCGATGGCCGCTCAGAGCGTGGCGCGCCTTCCGCTGCTGTGGGAAAATTTCATTCAGCGCTGCTCCAATCGCTCAGCCATTTCCCTAACAATGCAAATCCGACGAGGGGGTGGACCAGTGCTCACTCAAAGCCTGCCCACAGGCGAATGACGCAACCGACAGGCATGAAAAAACTCCCGCATGCACACGAAGGTTCAAGCTTGGCTGATGCAAGCGCACATGATTCAAATCCATATAGTTTTTAAAAAAAATAAAAAGGTCGGATAGTTTTCTAACAGACCTCGTAAGCTTTTCTTTCAGTGCTAGAGGTGGTGAAACTGCCATCAGCAGTAGCCTTGGTAGCCATCAGACCAAGGCTTTGTAAATGAAAGAAACTGCAAGCACATACTTTACATTACATCACCTTCATTTAGCTGATGGTTTTATCCAAAGGGACTTTCAAGTGAGGAATTGCAATCAAGCTAAATTTTGAAATTCTATTGTTGCAATTTAATTTTGAGATCGGAGCTGTACAAATTCTTTACTTTAAATGATCACACATTAATCTAGTTGAAGGCCCGAGGTAAACATGAAGTCCATAAATACATTCATGAAATGAATTATATTTGACAGAAAATTACCATTGTAAATATGAACACTTAAAAATAACAACACTACTGTTTAATCTTAACAGTAAATTATTAATTTGTAGAGAATTTGTCACCTGATATGGCGTGCCAAGAAAAGGGATAGTGCAAATGCAAAACTGTCATGTCTATTTATGTCTGTTTTTATTTTGGGATATGTAAGCTTTTTCTTTTGTTGATGTTGTTAAACAACCTTTGGTATTTTATGTCATTTGCAAAGTAGGTAATTTGCATTTGCTGATTTTTTTTTTTTTTTTTTTTCTAAACATGTTTTAAATTCTGTAGTTAAAAATCAAGTGTGAACCAGGATTGTATGTTGTTTAAACACTGAAACAGTTATGTGCCTTTTTGTTAGATTAAGGTGGTTTGGCTTTGTTAATGGTTTCTGCAAAGAGCAGTGGAGAAAGGTGGAGTTTGTAACATTAAACTACAGGATTATTAGATTTTGTAAACCAATTACAGGCGCACATTTCCTCCCTTCCCCTGTCATCAGACCGATACCTTTTGAATAGCTGAAGGGAAAGGATTCCCACTTTAGTGTGTGTGTGTGTGTGTGTGTGTGTGTGTGTGTGTGTGTGTTAAAGCAATAATTAAATTTAGAGTCCATTTTCTTGTTCTCGTGGAACTCAATTCAGTGAAGCCAAACCTCATTCTGACACTATTAACTGTAAGAAAGGGAAATTTCATCACCCAAACTGTAAGAGCAAGGTGAGATCAGTGTATATTTTTGGCAGTTTGATTTGTAGCTTCTAGCAAATGAGGAATTATGAATGAGGGCTGTTCCTGTTCATATTGTGCCAAACTGTGAAATTGCTGTTTTAACTGTTTTTTCCAAAGGTGCTAATAAATTATGCAAATGTTCTATAATAATTTAAACTGAAAGTGCAGGAAATTAAAATGAGAAAGTTTTGTGAATAATTGTGTTTATTATTTGGAAAATGTAGTTGATGTCATGTTTTACAACTAGGAAAGTTGAGATATTTCCTTTGTTCAGAGATTTGTGTGGTTACCAGGTACCGATTAACGGTGATATCAACATCCATTATTCTCTGTTGTTACCTTATATCCATAGTTTTTCCAAAAATATTAGTCCTATCAACTTTCTGTTTATTTGCAGTTCATCCTTGACCCAAAATACATAAGCATACCAAGCGGCAATTGTCAGCTCTCCTCAGTTTCTACGTGATTGAAGTTACACACATGTACACAGAGGGCACTTGGGTTTTATTATATAGATGATGATTTGCCACCCCCTGCTCGAATGGCATGCAAGTCCAGAATTTGTCAATGTCCATTGTTCACGGTTGTTACATAATATCCCTAATTTATCTAAAAATATTAGTCCTACCAACCTTCTGTTTTCACAGCGTTCATCTTTGACCCAAAATACATAAGCATGCCAAATGGCAAATGTCAGCTCTCCACAGTTTCTCCGTGATTGAAGCCAGACTCATGTACGCATGCATACATGTACACAGAAACCACTTGGCTTTTAATATATAGATGTCCACACATTTTTCAATTGACTGTACTAGATATCAATATTTTCGGTTGAGCTGAACATTAAAGGGTTGAATGAGACAATTGTAAAACCTGTCCCATCTGTAAATCCAACACTTGATGACGTATAATACATCCAGTTGCGAGTGGAGTAGAGGGGAGAAGCACTGTATTGTACTTATGTTTGTATGATTTTACATGACCGTCGTTTCTTCCTTTGCTCTTAGGCTCCGGAAATGTGCTTTTCCAGGGTTGTCTGCTGAGGACTGTAAGGTTGTTTTTGGTTTAGATTGAGTTACAAGGATCAGTTTTGGTCACCAAAGCGTCAGTCATCTTACATGGCCTCTATGTCTGTCTAGTTAAAACTTTGACATGTACTTTATCATCAGTGAATTAATAAAAAGGTGTGTGTGTGTGTGTATGTATATGTGTGTATATATATATATATATATATATATATATATATATATATATATATACGAGGGCTGTCAATAAAGTTACGGTCCTTTTTATTTTTTTCAAAAACTATATGGATTTCATTCATATGTTTTTACGTCAGACATGCTTGAACCCTCGTGCGCATGCATGAGTTTTTCCACGCCTGTCGGTGATGTCATTCGCCTGTGAGCACTCCTTGTGGGAGGAGTCGTCCAGCCCCTCGTCGGAATTCCTTTGTCTGAGAAGTTGCTGAGAGACTGGCGCGTTGTTTGATCAGAATTTTTTCTAAGCCTGTGAGACACATCGAAGTGGACACGGTTCGAAAAATTAAGCTGGTTTTCAGTGAAAATTTTAACGGCTGATGAGAGATTTTGAGGTGATACTGTCGCTTTAAGGACTTTTCACGGTGCGAGACGTCGCTCAGCGCTCTCAGGCGGCGTCATCAGCCTGTTCAAGCTGAAAACCTCCACATTTCAGGCTCTATTGATCCAGGACGTCGTGAGAGAACAGAGAAGTTTCAGAAGAAGTCGGTTTCAGCATTTTATCCGGATATTCCACTGTTAAAGGAGATTTTTTTAATGAAAGACGTGCGGACGGGTCCGCGCGTCGGGACGCAGCCGCCGCGATGCTCCGCCACAGGAAAAACACCTCTGTTGAAAGCCTTAAGGACAAGTTGGAACATGTCCTGCCTGTTAAACAATTTCTCATATACTCACTCCACTGAAAGCCATCAAAAGCCGCCTGGATTTTACAAATGGTTATCAACACGGAGGTGTTTTTCCTGTGCCGCCGCACCGCGTCGGCTGCGTCCCGACGCGCGGATCCGTCCGCACGTCTTTCATTAAAAAAATCTTTAACAGTGGAATATCCGGATAAAATGCTGAAACCGACTTCTTCTGAAACTTCTCTGTTCTCTCACGACGTCCTGGATCAATAGAGCCTGAAATGTGGAGGTTTTCAGCTTGAACAGGCTGATGACGCCGCCTGAGAGCACTGAGCGACGTCTCGCACCGTGAAAAGTCCTTAAAGCGACAGAATCACCTCAAAATCTCTCATCAGCTGTTAAAATTTTCACTGAAAACCAGCTTAATTTTTCGAACCGTGTCCACTTCGATGTGTCTCACAGGTTTAGAAAAAATTTTGATCAAACAAAGCGCCAGTCTCTCAGCAACTTCTCAGACAAAGGAATTCCGACGAGGGGCTGGACGACTCCTCCCACAAGGAGTGCTCACAAGCGAATGACGTCACCGACAGGCGTGGAAAAAGTCACGCATGCGCACGAGGGTTCAAGCATGTCTGACGTAAAAACATATGAATGAAATCCATATAGTTTTTGAAAAAAATAAAAAGGACCGTTACTTTATTGACAGCCCTCGTATATATACAAGGTCTATTAGAAAAGTATCCGACCTTTTTATTTTTTCCAAAAAACATATGGATTTGAATCACGTGTGATTGCATCAGCCAAGCTTGAACCTTCGTGCGCATGCGTGAGTTTTTTCACACCTGTCGGTTGCGTCATTCGCCTGTGAGCAGGCTTTGTGTGAGCAGTGGTCCACCCCTCTCGTTGGATTTTTATTGCGAATAAATGTCTGAACGATTTGGAGCTTTGCTGCATCAATTTTTTCCAGAAACTGTGAGAGACCTCCAGGTAGTAACCATTCGGAAAATTCAAATGGCTTTCAGGGACGATTTTATGGGGATTAAACAGATTAAGGAGTGCTCCAGCAGGTTGAAAGACCACCCACAGTTGCTGACAGCGCGCCGCACTCCGAGCGCCGATCGACAGGCTCAAACCCCGCTGAAACAACCAGATCATTTCCAACGTGAAGGCTTTGTTGATCCGGGACGTCGTCTGACTTACACAAAAATGGCAGGAGACGTGGACATCAGTACTTTTTCGGCACATTCCACTGTTACAGTAGTTTTTTTTCATGGAAAGAAAAGCGGACAGATGCGCCACCGTGCCGCTCATGGCGCGGCACAAAAGCACCTCCGTGTTGGTCTCACAGGACGGCTTTGAGATGGCTTTCAGACGGCTGTCGGTGGGTTTTCAGTCATGTGACTAACCGAGAAATTGTGGATGAGCCTGGACATGCCAGAACATGTCCTGTGAGGCTTCATCACGGCGTTGCTTTGCGCCATGCGGCACCGCCACGACGCACGGAATTCCTCCGCATGTCTGTCTCAATGTGCTGAAAAAGTGCTGATGTCCACGTCTTCCGCAATTCCTGTGCTAGTCAGAGGATGTCCCGGATAAAACACAGCGTCCAGTTTGGAAATGAACGGCACATTCCACTGTTACAGGAGTTTTTGTCATGGAAAGAGGAGGAACTCTGCGCATCGCGGCGGAGCCGCATGGCGCAAAGCAACGCCGTGATGAAGCCTTACAGGACATGTTGGGGCATGTCCAGCTCATGCACAATTTCTCGGATACTCACACGACCGAAAAGCAACCGGAAGCCGTCTGAGCCATCTGAAAGCTGTCCTGTGAGACCAACACGGAGGTGGTTTTGTCCCGCGCCATGAGCGCCATGGTGGCGCAATCCTCCGCTTCTCTTTCCATAAAAAAAAAACTCCTGTAACAGTAGAATGTGCCGAAAAAGTGCTGATGTCCACGCCTTCTGCCTTTTTTGTGAAAGTTAGACGACGTCCCGGATCAACAAAGCCTTCACGTTGGAAGTGATCTGGTTGTTTGAGTGGGGTTTGAGCCTGTTGATCGGCGCTCGGAGCGCGCCGCGCTCTCAGACGCTGCAGGCGGTCTTTAAACCGGCTGGAGCACTCCTTAATCTGTGTAATCCCCATAAAATCGTTGCTGAAAGCCATCTAAATTTTCCGAATGGTGTCCACCTGGAGGTCTCACACAGTTTCTGGAAAAATTTGATGCAGCAAAGCTCCAAATCGTTCAGACATTTATTCGCAGTAAAAATCCGACGAGAGGGGTGGACCACTGCTCACTCAAAGCCTGCTCACAGGCGAATGACGCAACCGACAGGCGTGAAAAAACTCACGCATGCGCATGAAGGTTCAAGCTTGGCTTCACATGATTCAAATCCATATGGTTTTTGCAAAAAATAAAAAGGTACGATACTTTTTGGACAGACCTCGTGTGTATATATATATATATATATATATATATATATATATATATATATGTATATGTATATGTATATGTATATGTATATGTATATATATGTATATGTATATGTATATATATATATGTATATGTATATGTATATATATATATGTATATATATATATATATATATATATATATATATAATATGTATATGTATATATATATATATATAATATGTATATGTATATATATATATATATATAATATGTATATGTATATGTATATGTATATATATATGTGTGTGTGTGTATATATATATATGTGTGTGATAATTTTCATAATTTTCCTTTATAATTCATTGGTTGTCTGAAACAGAAATTTCAGTTAAATATATCATAAAGCAGACAAACACACTGATATTTAAGAAGTGAAATGAAGTTTCTATTGTACAGAAAGTGTGCAATAATTATTTAAGCAAAATTGGGCAGGTGCATAAATTTGGGCAACCATGTCATTTTATTGATTTGAATACATTTAGCACAATTATTGGAACACAAAATTGGTTTGGTAAGCTCATTGACCCTTGACCTCCTTAGACAGGTGAATCCAATCATGAGAAAGGGTATTTAAGGTGGCCATTTGCGAATGTTTCCCCTCTTTGCATCTCTTCTAATGAGCGGCAACATGGGAACCTCTAAACAACTCTCAAATGACCTGAAAACAAAGCTTGTTCAACGTCATGGTTCAGGGGAAGGATACACAAAACTATCTCAAAGATTTCAGCCGTCAGTTTCCACTGTGAGGAACGTAATGAGGAAATGGAAGACCACAGGCACAGTACTAGTTAAGGCTTGAAGTGGCAGACCAAGAAAAATCTCAGATAAACTGAAGCAAAGGGTGGTGAGAACAGTCATAGTCAACCCACAGACCTGCTCCAAAGACCTACATGATCTTGCTGCAGATAGTGTCTCTGTGCATTGTTCAACTATACTGCACACTTTGCACAAGCAGATGCTGTATGATGCTGTAGTACAGAGGAAGCCTTTTCTGTGTATATGCCACAAACAGAGTCGCTTGAGGTATGCCAAAGTACATTTGGACAAGCCAGCTTCATTTTGGAATAAGGTGCTGTGGACTGATGAAACTAAAATTGAGTTATATGGACATAACAAGGGGCGGAAAAAGAACACAGCATTCCAAGAAAAACACTAGCTACATACAGTAAAATTTGGAGGTAATTGTTTTGTTTTGTTTTTTTTTTCAGATTATGTATTTTGTGGACATTTGAATTTTATATTGAAAAGCCCATTTGGTGTACATTTTGTATTATATCACAATCAAAAATGCCTTATTTTTCTGTTATGGATTTCCCTACACCATCAAAATTGGACGGAGGTTCCAATTTTGTGTTATCTAGCTTCCAGTTACAGTTGTCTTCCAATCTTCCAGTAGAAGGCTAATCTCTGCCATAGTTACAGGTGCTGCAAGCGGCGAAGTTTCTCTGTCTCGTTAGGAGTTCCTCTTCGACTTGGACATTTTGCAGGTGGTCAAAAAGCAGTAAATATGAAAAATAAAAATACTCACTAACCGCCATACCAGAAGTCCAAGAAGCTGATAGCATCTTCAGGGTTTCCTTGTCCTCTTGATGGCTTTCCTCACTAGTCGCCTTCTTGCATACTCAATCAGGAACTGCCGCCTCTGCATAGATTTGCTATACAGTACCTTACTGTTGTATTAAATCCATCATGAATCACTGTTTTAAGACGCTAACATTGTTCACGTCATCAGCCAGAGTCTGGAAGTAAGTGCTTATAATAAATAAATAAAACTACTTCTTCCTTCTGTTTATTGGCAGATCGCCAACCACCTTTTAGAGGAGCATATTGACACCTACTATGAGTAGGTAGAGTGTACAGAATCATAGCATTAATTACTGTATTTTCCAGACTATAAGTCGCACCGGAGTATAAGTCGCACCAGCCACTATATCCATTATAAAGAAAAATAAACCATAAAAAAGTCGCACTGGACTATAAGTCGCATGAACATACAGGTATGTTAACTTAACATGAAAAGTTCAGATGATAATATTGTGACGGCTACCGTTTTCCAATGCATATTTCACCAGTTGCAACTTGTAATCTGCAGAGTATGATTTTCTTTTTGGTGGCATTTTCTTGGGTGTTCTCCGTTGTCTTAAGTTATCAGTAATGTTGAAATTTTTATTTTTCTATGGTAGTCAGAAGTCGTAGGAACAGTCACACAAGCCTTGTGCGCCCTCTCGTGAGCTGCGTTTTACCTACGGATATGTTTGTATTTTGCGGACCACACTGCGAGCCGAACCATAACCCGTACCATCGCTGAACAGTTCTTTTCTGACACACTACCCGCTGTGGACCATAGTACACACCAGGTGTCAGCTGGCGATGTTCGTGCAGCACCTACCTGCGCAGCTCATGACCTCCCCGTGGTGTCGACGCCAGCTCCTTCCAAGTGCAGACGCTAATTCTCCGCCGTCGCTCACCCGGTGCTCCCACGCAGCTCTCAGCGTCAACTTAAACACTCTGCTCACACTGACATCCAAGTATTGAAGCTGTTTTGTTAGCCCTCCCGGAATAACAGCAAGCACCGTGTTCGTCTGCTTCACACTCTGTTTCACAATCATTGTCTGGGTGAGGTGACAAATACACAGCCAATGTCCTGTTCTCTGATTGGTTATCGTGACCAGCGTGACCTATAGGGCGGCCGCCATACTACAGTGCCCATGATGCATTGCATTTCCGTTTCCCGTGGCCATTTTAAAACATAGAGCGACTCTGTCACGTAAAATTGCTTTATTACGGTAAATTAATTGAGAATCTGCCGGTATATTTTTCATTTGTAAGTCGCTCTGGAGTATAAGTCGCACCCCCGACCAAAACATGTAAAAAAGTTCAACTTATAGTCTGAAAATACGGTAATTAAAAGGCAACACGAAACAGTATGTGAAACAAAGTAATAAAATAATGAAAAAACATACAATAAATATCTTAACACTATTAAGAAACTGTACAATTTTGATAGTTATAGCACGATCATACAGCACATTTTGTAAGATTGAATAATAGTGCTATAGTTTATTAACTTAAAATCAGTGTTGATGTGCTAATTCCAGTGGTGTGCTTAATTTTTTTTTTTTACAGAAAGCTTACAACTTACAATTAAGTTAACTTACAATTATTACAATTAAAGCTACAAACTTACAATTCTTCACATGTTGCAAAGATGCATACCTCTTCTCGTGTATGTGCAGCATTCGTGTGTATGTTGGTGTGTGTGTTTGTATGTGTGCGTGTCTTTCTTTTTTTGCTTTGTTTATCTTTGGCATGTGGCCAGGCCTTTACCCTCATTCCCACATGCAGGGGATTGCCACCAACAAACAACAAAGCAGGCATTATAATACCTCTAGTATGTGTGCACCAATGATGAGGACTGATGAATCGTGTCTCTTTCAGTCCGACTGCCTGGCCTCCAGTTGTTTAAACCCACTAGAGATCTGCCTGAACCCATAAGGGATAATCCTGTTTCTTTGCTAGTTATGGAGTGTTGTGGGCCAGTGCGAGGAGACTGACTGTGGATCCCCTCCCAAAAAAGAAAGCAATCATGAGTAGGAAGTGGAAAAAATGCTATATATGGAATCAAAGAACTGTGTACTTTAGCTGCCTTAGTTACAGAACCTATGCATCTTGTCACAAAGCAAGTGTTAAAATTACAGTTCTGATACTCAAACAAATGGTTCTTACACCCCTGTTTGTCATGCCGTTCTCCTTTACCTCACGGAAACTTGATTTTTCTTGCTTGCACTCTGGAACCAAAGGGATGTGGGGTACTGAAAACTCTCTTGGACTGACGCTACTTGACCTGACCTCTACTGAGAGCTTTTTATACACAAAAACGGATGTTGTCAGTCAGTCAGAGGTCTGACTGGAGTTTGAAAAGGAGGGAGCTTCCCACGGCTTTCAGTGTGCTGCAGTTTTGCCTAAAAATACAAGGTGAATGTCAGTCTGTGTTACACCAAACGCAGTTTGTGGCTGGCCCACAGTCTTTCAGGGTGAAATTTGTCAAAGTTTTTTACTCGAGCCCTACTGTGCCTCATACATTAGAGCTGCATTGAATTATTATTTTTCTTCCTTGGTGTTGCAGGTGGCGTGCAGAGGGATGTGTCCATAAATTTATAAACACGAACTGCTGGGAGGTCGAGAGGTGACACGCCTCTGTAAAACACTGCTGGAAACAAATGGTGAGCAGCCTGTCGAAACTGAGGTTTGTGTTTTCAAGTAGTGCTCTGAAGATTTTCAGGTTTTATTTGTTAACCTTGAAATTCATTCATATACAGTCAATTTGTGTCCAGATGGTGTTGCTGCACTAACTGAAAATTTCTTCCATGTATTTGTTGTATGGGAGCAAAAAACAATGATCTGTAAAATATTTTTACATTCTTTTGATAATTTCACTTTTTTTTCTCATGCAAATTTTATTTCATATGTACCTCAGGCCTGCCCACTAACTTTGAAATCCACCTGGTAATATTCAACATTTTTTTTAAGTGTAAACATGCAGTTATGATGTGCGAATACATGTTCAGTTGATCACATGTGAGAATGTCTGTGCATGTGACAAGTTTGTGTCCTGATTTTTACATTGGCATTTTGCGATTTATCAATAGAGAAGGGCTGAGAAGGGAATAAAACATTTTGTCATCATTGTGATGAAACTGCAAGTGCAAGTTCTAATTTTTGACAAAAGTTCCCAGAGAATATATCTGTCCAAAAAAGGGCTAAGAGTGCTATTTACCTCCAGTCCTATTTACGTTCCAACAGGTGCTTTTTTTGTCGCAAGTGTGAACAGGATACCAACAAGAATAGTAACAAAGGCACTCTGCACAAGTAGGGATGGTGGCCAAGTGGTGCACTTCATTTCAGTGCGGGAGGTTCATGGTTCAAACCCACAGATTTCTGTTTAATCCACTAGATGGCGGATGCAGCCTGTGAGCTGTTGCCAGCAGCCGGCATCTTGCTTAGCATTATTCCGCGTCATCAGACATTAGATTGAATAGAAATCTATGAAGTGTTGACTTAAACTTGGGTTAAAGTGGTCTGAAAATGCTGTTTTGTGCAGTGTTCAGGTGCTGCTACAAGCTGACAAAGGACTATCATCTGGTTAAAGAAATGTTAAATAAATAAATAATAATAAATTGTGGAGTGAGCTTTCATAAGTGTGTATTTTATATTATATAAATGATGTTTGGAAATTACTAAAATTGCTGAATAAAGGTTAGAAACTGATTTATTTTTTGTCTCGACCTATTCTGTAAAGTAGTGACTTGCCTGAATGCTTTGTCGTGAGAAATGTTGCACCATTTGTTTAGCAATTCAATTAGAAGCTTCATTTTCATAAGTCTATCCCTTTTTAATTAGCCTCAGGTTTATTCTTCACATCAGGTTTTCCATCCTGAGATATTCTGTAAGAGCAAATTCACAGAATGGAAATGTTTTTTCTCTCAATTTGGTGGGTCACATGACAGTCGCTTTGACATTGTATATTCTACTAATATAACAATATACACAAATGAGATTAATTTCTCTATGATATACTCCATATTCCAGTGAACTCAGCCACATGGGGTGTGCAGCCAGTACATTCTGAGTGCCGGTCCCAAGCCCGGATAAATGAGGAGGGTTGTGTCAGGAAGGGCATCCGGCGTAAAACAAGCCAACCCAACTATGCAGACTCAGAATCGAATTCCCATACCGGATCGGTCGCGGCCCGGGTTAACAACGTCCGCCACCGGTGCTATTGCCCAACAGGGTGCCGATGGAAATTGGGCTACTGCTGGGCGAAGATGACGAAGAAGAGGAGGAAAACATTGCCATGAACAGCCGGAGAAGAAGAAAACTAGAAGGGTGGAAATGAGAGTGGGGACTTTGAATGTTGGTAGTATGACTGGTAAAGGGAGAGAGCTGGCTGATATGATGGAGAGGAGAAAGGTAGACATATTGTGTGTGCAAGAGACCAAGTGGAAGGGAAGTAAGAGCAGGAGCATCGGTGGTGGATACAAGTTGTTGTACCATGGTGAGGACAGGAAGAGAAATGGTGTTGGGGTCATTTTAAAGGAAGAGTATGTTAAGTGTCTTGGAGGTTAAGCGAGTGTCTGACAGGGTGATGAGTGTGAAGTTGGAAATTGAAGGGGTGATGATGAATATCATCAGTGCATATGCACCACAAGTAGGTTGTGAGATGGAGAAAGAAGATTGGAGTGTGTTAGATGAGGTGGTGGAGAGTGTGCCCAAGCATGAAAGAGTGGTGATAGGAGCAGACTTCAATGGGCATGTTGGTGAAAGGAACAGAGGTGATGAGGAAGTAATGGGTAGATATGGTATCAAGGATAGGAATGGGGAAAGACAGATGGTAGTTTATTTTGCAAAAAGGATGGAAATGGCTGTGGTGAATACCTACTTTAAGAAAAGGGAGGTGCACAGGGTAACATTTAAGAGTGGAGGAAGGTGCACACAGGTGGACTACATTCTTTATAGGAGATGCAAGCTAAAAGAAATCACAGACTGTAAGGTGGTAGCAGGAGAGAGTGTCACTAGACAGCATAGGATGGTTGTTTGTAGCATGACTTTAGAGGTAAAGAAGAAGAAGAGAGTGAGAGCTCAACAAAGGATCAGATGGTGGAAACTGAAGGAGGAAGACTGTTGTGTGAAATTTAGCGAGCAGGTGAGAGAAGCACTGGTTGCAGGGGAAGCAGTTTTGGACAACTGGAAAAGTACTGCAGATGTGGTGAGGGAGACAGCTAGGGCAGTACTGGGTATGACATCTGGACAGTGGAAGGAAGACAAGGAGACTTGGTGGTGGAATGAAGAGGTCCAGGAAAGCATAAGGAGAAAGAGGTTGGCGAAAAAGTTTTGGGATAGTCGGAGAGATGAAGAAAGTAGACAGGAGTACAAGGAGATGCGGCGTAAGGCGAAAAGAGAAGTGGCAAAAGCAAAGGAAAAGGCATATTGCGAGCTGTATAAGAAGTTGAATAGTAAGGAAGGAGAAAAGGACTTGTACCGATTGGCCAGACAAAGGGACAGAGCTGGAAAGGATGTGCAGCAGGTTAGGGTGGTAAAAGATGCACATGGTAATGTGCTGACAAGTGAGGAGTGTGTGCTGAGAAGGTGGAGGGAATATTTTGAAGAGCTGATGAATAAAGAAAATGAGCGAGAGAAAAGGCTGGATGATGTGGTGAGAGTAAATCAGGAAGTACAAGAGATTAGCAAGGAAGAAGTGAGGGCTGCTATGAAGAGGATGAAGAGTGGAAAGGCAGTTGGTCCAGATGACATTCCAGTGGAGGCATGGAAATGTCTAGGAGAGATGGCAGTAGAGTTTCTAACCAGATTGTTTAATAAAATCTTGGAAAGTGAGAGGATGCCTGAGGAGTGGAGATGAAGTGTGCTGGTTCCTATTTTCAAGAACAAGGGTGATGTGCAGAGCTGCAGTAACTACAGAGGCATAAAGCTGATCAGCCACAGCATGAAGTTATGGGAAAGAGTAGTAGAAGCTGGGCTTAGAAAACAGGTGAAGATCTGTGAGCAGCAATATGGTTTCATGCCGAGAAAGAGCACTACAGATGCAATGTTTGCTCTGAGAATATTGTTGAAGTACAGAGAAGGACAGAAAGAGTTACATTGTGTGTTTGTGGACTTAGAAAAAGCTTATGATAGGGTGCCAAGAGAAGAGTTGTGGTATTGTATGAGGAAGTCTGGACTGGCAGAGAAGTATGTTAGGGTAGTGCAGGACATGTACAAGAATAGTGTGACAGCGGTGAGATGCGCAGTCGGAATGACAGACTCATTCAAGGTGGAGGTGGGATTACACCAAGGATCAGCTCTGAGTCCTTTCTTGTTTGCAGTGGTGATGGACAGGTTGACGGATGAGACCAGACAGGACTCCCCATGGACTATGATGTTTGCAGATGACATTGATCTGTAGTGAGAGTAGAGAGCAAGTTGAGTCTAGTCTGGAGAAGTGGAGAGAAGGGGAATGAAAGTCAGTAGAAGCAAGACTGAGTACATGTGTGTAAATGAGAGGGAGCCCAGTGGAATAGTGCAGTTACAAGGAGTAGAAGTGGTGAAAGTAGATGAGTTTAAATATTTGGGGTCAACTGTTCAAAGTAATGGAGAGTGTGGTAGAGAGTTGAAGAAGAGAGTGCAGGCAGGGTGGAGTGGGTGGAGAAAGGTGGCAGGAGTGATTTGTGACCGAAGAATATCAGCAAGAGTGAAGGGGAAAGTTTACAAGACAGTAGTGAGACCAGCTATGTTGTATGGTTTAGAGACGGTGGCACTAACAAAAAGACAGGAGGCAGAGCTGGAGGTGGCAGAGCTAAAGATGTTGAGATTCTCTTTGGGAGTGACAAGAATGGACAAGATTAGGAATGAACATATCAGAGGGACAGCTCAGGTGGGACGGTTTGGAGACAAAGTCAGAGAGGCGAGATTGAGATGGTTTGGACATGTGCAGAGGAGGGACCCAGGGTATATAGGGAGAAGAATGCTGAGGATGGAGCCACCAGGCAGGAAGAGAAGAGGGAGGCCAAAGAGGAGGTTTATGGATGTGCTGAGGGAGGACATGCAGGTGGTTGGTGTGACAGAGGAAGATACAGAGGACAGGGTGAGATGGAAACGATTGATCTGCTGTGGCGACCCCTAACAGGAACAGCTGAAAGACAAAGAAGAAGAATACTCCATTTTCCAGTGAAGTGTTTTTAGATTTCTTTCAACTTCATCCAGAAATGATTGAATAATCTTACTTTCACCCTGGCCGGCGTGGCTGTTTCATTTTATTTGGATATTTCCGCGGAGAAGCAGCACCGCAGGTGGATTAAGAGCAGTCTTTAATATTAAAATCTTTAATATGATGCAAATGTGCATAGCTCTTACTTTCACTCCTGATTATTTCCCATCTTTAACTTCATAATGAAATTAATTAAGGATCAGACTAGTATCTTGTGTCATGGCAGAGTGTGTTTGATAAACTGATGGTATTATTTACTATCTTGCTTCACAACATCTGGACTTGGACTAACAAATTCAATAGTCTTATCCACTTCTGTATTTGTTTTGACAAATAGTGGCTGTACAAATGTGGGACTGAGTTTGAATAAATGTAACAGCACTGTAATAGCTTGGAAAATGCAGATTTACGGTGAAACTCTATTGAAAACATTGATCATGCCCACATTGATTTCTATTTATGTCTGGTTGTTAGATGCTAACCAAGGTGGCAGCACTCTGGCAACAGCCAGCGAATGAGCAGATCGGCCTGGTCCTCCATCTAGTGATTCAGTAGATATCTGTATTCAAACCCCAACCCTACTGTATTTCTTCATGTAATGTGGAGTCGCACCAGGAAGGGCATCTGGTGTAAAACTTGTGCCAAATCAACATGCATGTCCACCCAAGTGAAAACAATGGAGCGGCCGAAGAAAGCATAAGGAGAAAGACAGGAGTACTATGAGTTGCAGTCTAAGGTGAAAACAAAAGTAGCAAAGGCTAAGGAAAAGGCATACACTGAGCTGTACAAGATATTAAACACTTAAGGAAGGAGAAAAGGACTTGTACTGGTTGGTCAGACAAAGGGACCGAGCTGGAAAGGATGAGCAGCAGCTTGCGGTGATGAAGGATGCAGATAGTAATGTGGTGACAAGCGAGGACTGTGTTTTGAGAAGGTAGAGGGAAAATTTTGAGGAATTGATGAATCAAGAAAATGAGAGAGAAAAGGTTGGATTATGGGGAGAGAGTAAATCAGGAAGTGAAAGGGATTAGTAAGGATGAAGTGAGGACAGCTATGAAAATGAAGAGTGGAAAGGCAGTTAGTCCAGATGACATTCCAGTGGCGGCATGGGAATGTTTTGGAGAGATGGCATTGGAGTTTCTAACCAGATTGTTTAATATTTCAATTAAATTCATTTTAATTTTTGAATTGAATTTGAATTTATTAGACACCCATGCAACAAAATTTCACTCATATACAACAACAAAACGAATAAACAAAGTAGTCAAAGAAAAAAGACAGTAAGAGGAAAAAACATAATGTACATGGTGCCTAAAGGCATAGGCAGAAGCAAAGCTTAACAATGTTTACACCCCTCCATGAAGTCAAATCAAACCAGGCATATATGCCTGTTTATAAACGTTAATTTCTAAACAAAATCTGAACATAAGCAGCTCATAATTACAATTTCTTGACTGCAACAAAACATGAGTCTCAGTTAGTGACTTTAATCCACACAAAAGTGACTCACGATATTTTAATGGCTTTGAGAGGGGTCAAGAAGCGGACTTGCCGTTTCTGAAGAGGAGCGAATCAAAGAACCAAAGCGCTAGTGGATCGAAGCATTCCTTCTTTGGTTCACGCTTCAAAGTGGTGTTGCGCTGCAGAAATGGTTGATTCCAGAGCCGCTGCAGGGTCTGTAATCAACGTAGAGGAATGATCATTTTCCCGACAAACACCCTCAAAAACAACGGCTGCTCTGAAGGACCGATAAGGGAATCGTTAAGCAAAAACACTATTGATATCGGTGGATCGAATCATTTCTTAACAATACTTGAAAAGAACCGCTTCTCGATACCCAACCCTAGTCGGTATATTTTATTAGTTCAGAATCAAAGAAATATACCAGCTATGGCTATATAACTTTTTGTATGATTGTTTGTAATATTGGAACATATCTACAAATTTAATCAGGTTGTTTTAACAATTTATAGTTGTTGAAAAAAATTATAATTTTGAAAAAGTGTCAATGTGCCAATTTCCGTCACCCCAGATCCCAATGTGGACAGTTGACTATCATATTCATATTTTTACCATATATTCTTACATATCTCAAGATGACAAAACAGAACTGAGGTGTAACTTGGGAGCCTCTGGGTGACTTGAGATGGAATGCCCCTCATGCCATTCAGTTGGCCTGTTCCCACGGCAGAGTCCTTTCGACAGTCCACGTCTGTTTAAGAAACTATGCAGTCATCAAATCCAGCCCATGATGTCATGACATCATCCACATCCTGGGCAGAGAAAAAAAATCAGTTGGCCAGAAAACTACACCTACGGTATAATTTATCAGCATTAAGCAACAGGAAAGCAGAGAAAATACTTAGGTGATCGCTGGTCGCTAGCCCTAAGCTTAATTAACAAACCCAGAATTTAGATAAAGTTGAGGCCAAGACCCGCTCTGTTTACTAATAGAATGAATTTAGGAATCATAGTACCATGCTATGGCAGTATGCTAGCCATACGAGAGGGAGAATAAATGCCTCTTAAGTCTGGACTTGAATGTCTCTACAGAATCTCACTGTTTTATTGCCATAGGGAGATCATTCCACAAAACAGGTGCATGATAAGAGAAAGCTCTGTGGCCCACAGACTTTTTA
The DNA here is from genome assembly GCF_902500255.1 of Thalassophryne amazonica. NCBI lineage: Eukaryota > Metazoa > Chordata > Actinopteri > Batrachoidiformes > Batrachoididae > Thalassophryne > Thalassophryne amazonica. The sequence continues at coordinate 113,190,212 of NC_047105.1, forward strand.
TTCATCCACGGACACAAAGTAGCCCTGCGTCCTGAGAACGCAGAGCCCGGGCTGTCTGGTCTGGGTCTGAGGCTTGAAACCATTTAACATGACCTGTTGTAAAATGTGTCTTGTTTTCTGTCCCTCAGTTCTGCTGCCATGCCTCCGTGGAAGGTGTGTTGTCTTCCTGTGTTGGTGTTCCGAATGCTGCTGTTTCTCCTCCTGCAAGCTGTCAGCCTGCCCTTCACTTTGTTAAGCAGTGGTGTCGTCCTGGCTTCATCCTCCTCCTATCATTACCCCACCTTCCACCGGAATGATACCCTATTTGAACACTTGGCCCTGCATCCCAACCCCAGTGTGGGTCGGGTCTACGTCGGCGCCCGAGATCATTTATTCCAGTTGGATCGATTCCTACAACTCGAACTGCAGAATGACACTGGTCCTGTTACAGACAGCCTTGACTGTTTACCGCCGATAACTGAGAGCAGTTGTCCTCAGGCAAAACTCACCAGCAATCACAACAAGCTCCTGCTGGTTGACCCGTTCTCTATGGAGCTAATCACATGTGGGAGCGTCAACCAAGGAATCTGCCAGAAACGTAGTCTGGATTCTGTAAATACAGTGTTTTTTTTTCCTGAAAAGCCAGTGGATACGCAGTATGTAGCAGCCAATGACCCTAACATTAGTACTGTAGGACTCGTGGTTCGCCCCTATCCTGGCAAACAGCCACTACTGTTTGTCGGGCGGGGTTACACCAGCAGCCACCCACCTATTTCCACACGAAACCTCGCCCAGGCACCAATCTTTTCTTATGAGGAGACTGCTAAATTGGCTGTGGCAGGTCGTCTTTCAGAATACGACCATCATTTTGTGGCCTCATTTGCCCACCGCCAACATGTGTACTTTCTCTTCTATAGACGGGACCTAAAATCGCAGTCACGTGAGTACCGTACCTATGTCTCTCGTGTTTGTTTGGACGACCAAGCCTACTACTCCTACGTAGAAGTGCCATTAAATTGCCATTCCCGGGCAGGAAAAATATACAATCTCCTACAAGCTGTACAACTTGGGCTATTAAAAGATGGCGCTGTGACTGAAGGCTCAGAGATTCTTCTCGGTGTCTTCGCCACTCCTTTGGCTTCATCTAGTCGGCCCAGTGAGGACTCCGCTCTCTGCATATTCAACCTTGAAGATGTGGATCTCAGGATTAACTCCACCAGAGACCTGTGCTACACGAAGATGGGCACAAACGCGGGAAGGGAAGCAGCTTATATTGAATATGAAGTTAAATCCATCTGTGCCACCCTGCCAGTGGTGAGTCAAAGAGAACCTGTTTCTTCTTTAATTACCCATTGTTGCTGATGCTTTTGAGACTCTGTGCTGAGTCCAAAAGACAAGAGTTATTTGCTTTAGGAATAAAATGTAAAAAATCAAGTAATGGTGATTTATTTTTATTTTTTTAAGTTAACCTCGATGGTTAGTAATAATCAGTGATGCCGGTAACGCGTTACTCTAATCTAAGCACTTTTTTTAGTAAAGAGTAATCCAACGCGTTAATCTTTCCAAATCAGTAGTCAGATTAAAGTTACTTCTCCAAGTCACTGTGCGTTACTATTATTTTTGCATTGTGGGTCGACAGCAGCATTAAACTTGGTCTGTGGGCAGGAGGTCGGGGTTCGACTGAACTGCCCACTTTAAGCGAGCTGTGAGCTTTTCAGCCGCAGTTTTTTGCAGCAGCTACGACTCGTCCTCACCTCTTAAAGTGCGGTGACAACAGCACTGAGCTTTACAAAGACATTTTTATGCTTTTTTCCCCCCTCCTTTATTTAGAATTTTGAGCTGAGCCGCTCCGTTTCTGATGCTAAAAACAGCTGATCCTCCGACGCGTCAACAACTAACACTATTTTCCACTCAAATGCACCTAAACTCTCGTTCTGAGGACCACATGATGTGAAAACGCAGTAAAAGGTTCTTACCTGTAAATCTGGTCATGTTTTCTGCATAAATAAATGTTATCCATTCTTTGTGGTCAAACGCCAAAGCAGGGGCGAATTCAGATGGAATGGGGGCGTGGGGCTGGGATGTGCCCCCCCATAATACCCCTAGATTAAAGGTCCGGTTTTGAAGCCCTTTTTTTACTACAACTATCAATACTACTTAAAATAATAATAATTTCGACAAGTAAAATGTTTAGAGAGAATTTAAATGTTAGAAAAATGTTAGAAAGAATTTAATAGTTACATTTATAAACAATGTAGGTTAGAAATTGCAAGTTTTACTGTTACAGTGCTGTCAACAGTTAAATATGAGGTCAAGAAAGAGGTCTTTATTTTACTTTTTATAAAACAAGTATTTATTTTTATTGAAGTCAAGAAAGGGTGACTATAAAGTGAGTTTTGGCAAAACAGGTATCATTGTCATGTTGAGGTGGTAGTGGGTTGTTGTCGACAGCTGGGGAAAGTAACTAAAAAAGTAACTAGTAATCTAACTTAGTTACTTTTACAATTGAGTAATCAGTAAAGTAACTAAGTTACTTTTTCAAGAAGTAATCAGTAATCAGTAATTGGATTACTTTATCAAAGTAACTGTGGCAACACTGGTAATAATATAATAATAATTAGGGATGTCTCAATGAGGGATTTCTTTTTTTGAACCCAGTCCTGATTAGATTCATTTAATATAGAGTATCTGCTGATACAGGGTTCAGATCCAATACTAGTAGTTTCCGAGATATTACACTTGCACAGAGCAGAAAGCATAAAGTCAGTTTGTTGTATGTGCTTGTCACTTTAACAGGTCTGCCATGCATCAAGAAAAAAAAAAAAACACCTTTAATTTCAGCTGCTTCTTAATGTTTGTATTCACAACAATTAAATACTTTGAGAAGCTTCTTGATGTCACACCCTTCAGTCACCTTCTTGGGACTACAGCTTTGCAGCAGGAGATGTCCAAACTTAATTAGATATTGCAACCCTGAAACACAACTCCTCCTGCTTATTCCAGAGCCAGCAAGAGGCTCTTTCTGCTGCCTTCCCCAGCCTATGAGCCTCCTTCCTCACCTTCCCTACTATTTCCAGAAGTGTCAGAGTCTTCCAGACAGACTGGGCTGGAAAACCCTTGCAGCCAAATTCTACTGGGAATAGCCAGGCTTGCCACGCTTTATCCCTATATTTTTGGACTATGTTGAGGTACTTAAGGTTCTTCATCTCTGAGGCCTCTTCACGTACAGCTTCCTATGTGCCCTCCAATCAGGATGTTAATCTTCTCCTCCTCAGACAATACGATGATATCAGGTCTCAGGGAAGTTTGAACAACCTGGGGAAAGCGGAGTTTTCTTCCCATGTCCACGCTCCCACAATTTAGCTGTTTGCAAGAGGCTCGTCCTGGTCTTCTCCCACTCCCTGATGAATTGAATAGATAGAACTGGCTTCCCATGGGTCTGGCTTGTTTTCAGTCTGTCCTGCTCCGCAGTGTCAGTCAGTGCTTCAAGGGCCTGATCATGATGCCATCTGTATCTCTCCTGGCTAAGTGCAATCTTAGGCCCAGCTAGAATGTGTGCCGTTGTGCCTCTCTTGCCACATAATTTGCACAGGGCATCCTCCTTTCCATTCCGATCTGTACAAATTTGATGGTGTTGGAAGTGTGTCATACAATGATCAGAGTATGGAAGAAATCCTCAAGAGGCCATGTGAGCTTAGATGTAGGCAGGTCCCACTTCATCCAGGTTCCTTGGGAATTTAGTTCCATGGCTCTGAACTTTTGCCCTTCTTCCTCCAGGTGCTGAACCTCAGCTTATATCATTTCTCTCCTCTGCCTTGAGTGTGCTTTTTCCCATTGTTAGAAGTGGGTATTTCGAGTCCTTGCTTGCCCATGCAGGGGTTCCCTGTGATGTCCTTTTAACGTCTGTATACTTTCCACTTGTCACTTCTTGATTCGCCGCCCACTTAACATCCTGATCTTGTTGTGAGACCTGCTTCAGTGATGACGTCATTGCTGGACATTCTCTGAACATTCTGAATTTTGCCACCTTGAATTCTTTAGCCACTGATGAAAAGTGTTGCTGTAACTGCCCAGATTACCTTTGGATCTCCGTAAACATAACCCTAAATTGAGACATCTTACACACATGAGGATAAAATCACTCCAGTTCAACTGCAAATCCTAGTAAGGTTCTTAGTCGAGGTGTCATTACGTGTTGTCCGTGGGAAACCACAGGCTCTAGATTGGGCAGTGGTTATAAAATAGGTAGCTGACTTTCCTTGCCCCGGGCAATTGGGCAAGCCTTTTTGTCCAGCCCTGGTTCTTGTCTAGTTTATCCACGTCCATCCTCAATTCTTCATGCATGGATCCGCCAACCTGCATTGCCGTGTACAGTGGATTGGCTGGAGGGGAAACACAGTGCAGGCCATGTAATTTAATGTAATTACTGGTCAGGCAGGGTTTGATCAGTGGCATTAGCTGCACTTTGTAGGGTGGGGCTGTTTGTTACCTTTAACAAGACCTGACAAGGACGTATAAAGTCATGAATGGCAGCCACAGAGCCACAGGGCTCTGAAGGAGGTGAGAGAATAAGAGACCGAGGGAAATAGAATTGTAGTGGTCTAGAATAATGAAGTCTGGGAAGAGAAAGAAAAATAAAGTAGGTCAGGCAGGAAACTGATTGGCTGATTCTGACTTTGAATTCAGTATGGTTGAAAAGACATTATTAATCCATTTTTTTGTGCAAATTCTGTTTTAAGATTTTGGATTTGGGTGATACTCTCAAAATGTAGCCTTTTGAATAAAAACAAAGTTCAGTCTGTATTCTTGTCTTTTCCTGTTAGAAACTTGTTTGCATTTTCCATGTCATCCCAGGTTTTTCAGATTTGTGGTTGTAGTGTTTTGATATGCTACTGAAAGCTTATATTTGTTATCATCTGGTTTCAGGACTTTAGCAAGACTGTAGACTTGCCTTATGATAGTTTTGCAAAATGTGAAGTACGTTGATATTAGCTGTTACTATGATGTACTGGTAAACCTTGCTCATAATTATTCAATCTTCAACACTGACTATGTTTGCATGGACACCAATAATCTGATTATTGACTTTAATCTGTATAAAACCATATTTAAACTATGTTTATATGAGTTTCTTTTTTAAATTAAAGAATATTCCATCCATGCTCCTGTTTACATGTCACAGAGCATCATCTGATTAAGGACTTGCAGCCACATTGTGTCCCTATGCCTTATGTTTTGAAAAACGTTTTTAAAACTCCAGTAATAAGTTATAGTCTGATTCAGGTGTTCACATGTTAACAACACACTTTAATAATCACACTAAAATCACAATACTTCACATAATCTAATTAAGGCATTTTTCAGGCTAAGGTAATTCAGTGATGCTGTTTATGTGGTAGTGTGTTATTCATCTTATTTCAGAATATGATCTGAATCATTAAGACCATAATATTAATGTCCATGCACAGTTGTGGTTGGACATTTACATACAATCATCATGGGCATGTATGTCATGGTAGTTTTGTGCTTTTAATGATGTCTTTGAACTGATTATTTGCCAGAGCCGAATGATTGTACAGCATACATCATGAATGACTAAAAAACAAACAAAAAAAAAAACAAGAATTGGGTACGCAAGTTTGTATTTATTTTAGATCTTCTCTAATCCACATAGAGTCAAAATTATATGGAGTGCATCGGGCAAGTATTCACAGCACTCAACTTTTTCCACATTTTTTTAATGTTACAGCCTTATTCCAAAATGGATGAAATGCATTTCTTTTTCTCAAAATTCTGTACACAATACCCCATAATGACAATGTGACAAGATTTTTTTTTTTTTTTTTTTTTTTTTTAGATTTTTGCAAATTTATTATAAAAAATTAAAAACTAAGAAATCACGTGTACATAAGTATTCACAGCCTTTGCCATGAAGCTCAAAATTGAGCTCAGGTGCATCCCGTTTCCACTGATCATCCTTGAGATGTTTCTACAGCTTAATTGGAGTCCACCTGGGGTAAATTCAGTTGATTAGACATGATTTGGAAAGCCACAAACCTGTCTACATATAAGGTCCCACAGTTGACAGTGCATGTCTGTAGACCTCCGAGACAGGATACTCTCAAGGCACAATTCTGGGGATGGGTACAGAAACATTTCTGCTGCCAATGAGCACGGTGGCCTCCATCGTCCATAAATGGAAGAAGTTTGGATCCACCAGGACTCTTCCTAGAGCTGGCCACCTGTCTAAACTGAGTGATCGGGGGAGAAATATTTGAATATTTTGTGTGCCGAATAAAAAACTTTGTTACTTTGTCACTTTTAAAATGATGGTCACTCTGTCAGAGCTCCAGCATTCCTCTGTGGAGAGAGAAACTTCCAGAAGCACAACCATCTCGGCAGCAATCCACCAATCAGGTCTGTATGGTAGACTGGCCAGACAGAAGCCACTCCTTACTAATAGGCACATGGGAACCCACCTGGAGTTTGCCAAAAGGCCCCTGAAGGACTCTCAGACCATGAGAAACAAAATTCTCTGGTCTGATGAGACAAAGATTGAACTCTTTGGCATAAATGCCATGCATCATGTTTGGAGGAAACCAGGCACCATTCCTACAGTGAAGCACGGTGGTGGCAGCATCATGCTGTGGGGATGATTTTCAGCAGCAGGAACTGGAAGACTAGTCAGGATTGAGGGAAAGATGATTGCAGCAATGTACGGAGGGGGGTGATTGGGAAGCACGGCCTCCCCATCTGAACCCGAGTGGTGTTCAGTTGTTGGACTTCTGTGCTAGTCACCATTTGTCCATCACGAACACCATGTTCGAGCACAAGGGTGTCCATAAGTGCACGTGGCACTAGGACACCCTCAGCCAGAGGTCGATGATCGACTTTGTAGTCGTATCATCTGACCTTCGGCCACATGTCTCGGACACTCAAGTGAAGAGAGGGGCAGAGCTGTCGACTGATCACCACCTGGTGGTGAGTTGGATCCGCTGGGAGGGTAGGAAGCCGGTCAGACCTGGCAGGCCCAAACGTATCGTGAGGGTCTGCTGGGAACGACTGGCAGAACCCTCTGTCAGCGAGGTCTTCAACTCCCACCTCCAGGAGAGCTTCTCCCAGATCCTGGGGGAGGTTGGAGACATGGAGTCCGAGTGGACCATGTTCTCCACCTCCATTGTCGATGCGGCTGCTGGTAGCTGTGGTCGCAAGGTCTCTGGTGCCTGTCGCGGCGGCAATCCCCGAACCCAGTGGTGGACACCGGAAGTAAGGGATGCCGTCAAGCTGAAGAAGGAGTCCTACTTATCTTTGTTGGTAGGTGGGAACCCAGAGGCAGCTGACAGGTACCGGCAGGCCAAGCGTGCCGCAGCCCGTGTGGTCGCAGAGGCAAAAACTCGGGTCTGGGAGGAGTTCGGGGAGGCTATGGAGGAGGACTATCGGTCGGCCTCGAAGAGATTCTGGCAAACTGTCCGATGCCTCAGGAGGCGGAAGCATTTGACCCTGACTGGGGATGTTGTCGGGCGGTGGAAGGAGTACTTCAAGGATCTTCTCAATCCCATCGTCACGTCTTCCGAAGAGGAAGCAGAGACTGGGGACTCAGAGGCAGACTCATCCATTACCCAGGCCGAAGTCACCGAGGTGGTTAGAAAGCTCTTCGGTGGCAAGGCTCCTGGGGTGGATGAAATCCGCCCTGAGTACCTTAAGTCTCTGGATGTTGTGGGGCTGTCTTGGCTGACACACCTCTGCAACATTGCGTGGCGATCGGGGACAGTGCCTCTGGATTGGCAGACCGGGGTGGTGGTCCCTCTGTTTAAGAAGGGGGACCGGAGGGTGTGTTCCAACTATAAGGGGATCACACTCCTCAGCCTCCCCGGTAAGGTCTATTCCAGAGTACTGGAGAGGAGAATTCGACCGATGGTCGAACCTCGGATTCAGGAGGAGCAGTGTGGTTTTCGTCCTGGTCGCGGCACACTGGACCAGCATTGGGTGCTCGAGGGTTCATGGGAGTTTGCCCAACCAGTCCACATGTGTTTTGTGGATCTGGAGAAGACGTTCGACCGTGTCCCTCGGGGCACCCTGTGGGGAGTGCTCCGGGAGTACGGGGTTCGGGGTCCTTTGTTAAGGGCTATCCGGTCCCTGTACAACCACAGCAGGAGCTTGGTTCGCATTACCGGTAGTAAGTCAAACCTGTTTCCAGTGCACGTTGGCCTCCGCCAGGGCTGCCCTTTGTCACCGGTTCTGTTCATTATTTTTATGGACAGAATTTTTAGGCGCAGCCAGGGTGTAGAGGGGGTCTGGTTTGGGAACCACAGAATCTCGTCTCTGCTGTTTGCGGACGATGTGTTTCTGTTGGCTTCGTCAAATCAGGACCTTCAGCGTGCACCGGGGGCGGTTTGCAGCCAAGTGTGAAGCTTCCGGGATGAAAATCAGCACCTCCAAATCCGAGGCCATGGTTCTCGACCGGAAAAAGGTGCTGTGACCTCTTCAGGTCGGTGGAGTGTCCTTGCCTCAAGTGGAGGAGTTTAAGTATCTCGGGGTCTTGTTCACGAGTGAGGGACGGATGGAGCTTGAGATCGATAGACGGTTTGGTGCAGCATCTGCAGTGATGCGGTCGCTGTATCGGACCGTCGTGGTGAAGAGAGAGCTGAGTAGGGGGGCAAAGCTCTCGATTTACCGATCGATCTACGTTCCGATCCTCACCTATGGTCATGAGATTTGGCTCATGAACGAAATTGCGAGTACAAGCGGCCGAGATGAGTTTCCTCTGCAGGGTGGCTGGGCGCTCCCTTAGAGATAGGGTGAGGAGCTCGGTCACTCGGGAGGAGCTCGGAGTCGAGCCGCTGCTCCTCCACGTCGAAAGGAGTAAGTTTCCAGATGCCCCCTGGACGCCTCGCTGGAGAGGTGTTCCGGGCACGTCCCACTGGAAGGAGGCCCCGGGGAAGACCCAGGACACACTGGAGGGACTACATCTCTCAGCTGGCTTGGGAATGCCTTGGGGTTCCCCCGGAGGAGCTGGGGCAGGTGTGTGTGGATCGGGAGGTCTGGGCGGCTTTGCTTGAGCTGCTGCCCCCGCGACCCAACTCCGGATAAAGCGGAACAAAATGGATGGATGGATGGATGGATGTAAACATAACCAACAACCAACCTACGTATGTCACATTGCCATCACATTGCATTCACTCTGATTGGTAGTCACTGTGTCGTGTCACTGAGCATTTGCATAAAATTTTCTTCTCTATTTTAGCGCAGCCAAGCTGGCAGCATAGCAAACACTTGTTTTTTGTCGCTGTAAAACGGCCACTGTTATTGATACTGGTTGCTTTACCTCTGTCTCTTGCAGCTAATGTGACCAAGAGGTCATGGGGGTCCCAGCCATGTTTGACAGCATTGTAACAATATCAGCGTGCTCTCTGCTGGACAAACTATGTAATGACACCATTTCCAATTGCCAGACTGCCCCCCCCCCCCCCCCCCCCCAGTTGTTTATTCAGTAAAATAAAAGTTTTGGTATTAGCAGAAATAACGCTGATACCGATATGTTGGTGAAAGGCTCATATGGACTGATAATATCGGCAAACAGATATGCTGTATGTGCTTCTCAACATGGAAACAAAGTCACCATTCAGTTTTCCTGGTCTCTCTTCTCATTAGAACACTTTGGACGCTTACCCCTGTGGTTCTGACCACACCCCCAGCCCTATGGCCAGCAAAATAGCTGTGGATGCAGAGACCATATTGGACAGCCCATCCGCCCGTCTCACTGCTGTGGCCGTTAGCGTGAGGGTGGGACATACCATTGCCTTCTTAGGAGACTCCAGGGGAAACCTGCACAAGGTAAAATGCTATCACATTGAGTCGGGCATGCACAGACAGGCTTTCAATCTGCTCTCTGCTCTGTTTTTGCACAAACATGCAGCAACATGTTGCACTTTGTACTTTTTAACTTTTCAGAGGTTTTGTTTTTGCTTCCAAGAATTCTGAGGTAATATATTATGGTGTGACCCTAATTGTGTAACATGTAGTATGTGTTAAATATTTTTTCAAGGGACTGCACAGGCGTAGTACCCAGTCCAACAGGAATCCATTTCAGGGTTCTCTGTGCACATCCAAGCACTGCTGCTTTCTGTTCCTCTGCCAAACCATGGAGGCTAAAAATAGCCTGAGTGTATAGAGGCAGACAGGCTGAGCTCAACATTTTAGAAATAATAAATACAAATCTGAGTTGATTTCTTTCTGGGGCCTGTGGTTTTGTGTTCCCAATCTTTTTTTTTTTTTTTCAAGAAGGCACTAATGTACCTTTCTTGTTGGTGCACTTGCCTAATCAACTATAACTGCACCAAAAGTAAAATGTACCGATACTTGACCTGTGCTTCAGTTATAGTTGACATCTACAATCATCCTTTACCCATAACCTCATCTTAAAGATGTACAAAAAAGTGAACTTGTCCTTTAAGTGAAGAAAAGATTTATACTCCAAAGCTGACATTACTGGAAAAAGTCCTCACTTAAGTAGCATCCAGTTCAGTTTTTAAAAAAAAAAAAAAGAAAAAGACCTCCTGTAGGTTTTCAACATTGGTCCATCTGTCCTTTCCTTAAACTGTAGTGCATTACACTGTAAGATGTTTACTCTTGCTGTTTCTACCCAATTTATGATGGCAGGAGTGGAATTTTATTTGAAATAAGCCTTACTTTACTGGAGCTAATCCTGCTTCCTGCATATGCCGCAAACCATGTGACACCATACAGGATGTGATCTTACTCCATGTTCCTGAGGTTAAGAAGTCAGCAGGTTTGCCTTTGCCTACTGTGCTCCTACACTATGGAACAGTTTGGCTGTTCATATTAGAAAGTCCGCTTCAGTTGAATCTTTCAAAGAAAATCTGAAAACATTTATTTTCTTTTGTTTATTATATATTTCTTAGTTTAACTATAAGTGCTGTTTTTCTGTTTATTTGTTTTTGACATGTAATTTAACCCTTAGAACCCTAAGGGTATTTTTCTCAATTTTACCACACCTTAAGAAATTCCCCTTTTAAGGTACTTTATTTTCATATAATGCCCATGTACTGCTGAGGACAAAATTAATTTCCCCTCCTATGAAATTTTATGTTTTCTTAAAAATTTCCCAAGTGCTTTTTTAAGCACTTGGGAAATCTGTTGCAGGGCTGATACACATAGAGAAATACATTCAGTAAAAAATTAGAGGCTTAGTGTTCAGTTCTTAGTTTTAAATTAATGACTTTCTCTATCTTGATGGCGGGTTCAATTCTTATGATTTTTTTATATTCACCACCATGGAGATTCAGAAGCAAAAAGTCTCATCACATGATGTATTCATTTCACAACGTGGTGAGGGCTTGGATTGGTAAGTGGATCTGCCCCGTCCCTCTGATAGAAGCAAATGATGTTGATATCAGACCCGATACAATTAAAAATTAAACGTGTTTAATTTCTTGCGTACCCCTCAGCATACTGCTGCATAGGGGAGCTAAAACTGGGTGTAGAACTGCTTAAACTTGGCGTAGTCAGTACGCCGCATTACGCAACTCTACGTTGGCCCCAGTGTGAAAGGGGCATAAGGAGTGGTTTTTGTCTGACCACTCTACCATACAAGCCTGATTGGTGGATTGCTGCAGAGATGGTTGTCCTTCTGGAAGGTTCTCCTCCACAAAGTTGGAGCTCTGACAGAGTGACTATTCGGTTCTTATTCACCTCTCTGACTAAGGCCCTTCTCCCCCGATCGCTCAGGTTAGACGGGCAGCCAGGTCTAAGAAGAGTCCTGGTGGATCAGAACTTCCATTTATGGATGATGGAGGCCACTGTGCTTATTGGGACCTTCAAAGCAGCAGAAATGTTTCCGTACTCTTCCACAGATTTGTGCCTTGAGACAATCCTGCCTCAGGAGTCTACAGCCAATTCCTTTGACTTCATGCTTGGGTTGTTTACTGTCACATGTGGGCCCAGATATGTAGACAGGTGTGTGCCTTTCCAAATTATGTCAAATCACCCGAAGTTACACCAGGCGGTGTCCAACCTGAGCACCTGAGCTCAATTTTGAGCTTCATGGCAACAGCTGTGAACACTTATGTGCGTGTGACTTCTTTTTTTTATTTTTAAGAAATTTGCGAAACTCTCAAAAAATTTTTCACGTTGTCATCATGGGGTATTGAGTGTAGAATTTTGATTTAAAAAAAAAAATAATTTCATTTTACAATAAGGTTGTGACATAACAAAATGCAAAAAAGCACTGTGAATACTTTCCGGACGCGCTGTAAATGGCATTTTAAATGTTAATATAGTAGCCAGCAACTATTTATAGAGAATGAAGCAAAACCCCAACAAGGGAAGCTTTGTTTTGGCCCTGAAAAATCTGAGCTAGTGTGACATCTGGTGGTAGAAAAATAATTTGGTGCACCTTTATAAAAAAAGAAAGAAAGAAATACGCAGCATTTTGATGAGATTTTAATTTTAATTTTTCCTAAACTATCACACCCAAAGAAGTGCAAGTGTACATGTGCTATGCGCTGGGCTTCAAAAAGGACAACTGCTTCTGGCAGAAACTAACAATAACACTTGTGATGCGCTGTGCGTCACTTTGTGCCATGTGGAAGGTGAAGCATTAAGGGTTAGTGTCTGTGTGATCTGTTCTGATGTCCATACAGGAAATACAGTTAGCTTGTGGGTTTTGTGCCTTTTATTTGTTAACATTTTAGGTGTTTTCCAAGCCATGGTGATGTAGTAGAGGAAGTTATAAATTGTTGCGTGTTTGAGAAAAATGGAATCTCAGTCTGCTAATGATGTCAGTGCTCTGCGTCAGAAAGATATTTCCATTCAGTCTTGGTGAGCAGCCTGAGAAGATTCAGTTGAAAGCAGGAGTCACAGTGATGTTACTTATAGTGATTCCAAGAAAGCACAAGAAGTGTTCTGTTGTTGAAGACGGAAAATGGGACAAAATGAAGGGGATAGCAGACAGGAAGAAATGGGAATGTTACTGGGAATGTTGACTTCTTGCAGGAATATATTGTCAGTAAAAGTCGTGCAAATACTGCTTAATTTACTTCAAAAACATGTTTACTTCATGCTCCTTCTTTTTGGTTTGATGGGCGTTGTTGGAAAAGTATGATGTCACGTTTTTCCACAGGTCAGTAGTGCATCAGTCTATAAACAGTTGAGCATGCAAAACGTGCTTGGGTTGCTTCTTGTGTTGCCAGGGAGATGTCGCTGTCAGTCATGTGTGATCAGGCCACGCCCACTCAGTTGCAAAGAAATAGTTGATTGTTCAGTTCTTAGTTTTGAATTAATGACTTTCTTATAATGTTTGTCGATGGATCTTGACTCACAAGCACTTTAAAGCTGAAATGTGTGAATTATTCAATCAGTGAAAAAAAAATTGATATTTGAGTCAGTATTTGTTTATCACAGAAACATGCTCATGTTTGACTGGTCTCAGCTTCTATGCCGGAAGTTTTCTCAGGTTGATACAGAATTTTATTTTATTTTATTTTTTCCAGTTGGTTGTGGGGGTGGTAATATTTTAAGATGATGCATTGTGACTTGGTGCCTGTGTTGATGTATCTGTGGCCCAGCACGAGCAAAATTGGCCCAATGATACCCATTAAGGTATTTTTACTGGATTACGTCACACAAAGCAACTGAACATCCAGTCATGCATCATTGTCACTGACTGAGCTTCATAGTTGCACATAGTCATTGCTGAGTGGCACGTGCACAGCCCAACAGTGGTCCTCATTCATAATGATCTTGATTTATCGCTCATAACGCCAGGCAGTGACAGTGTCCACGTCACTGCCTTTAATGAGAACATTGTTGGTTTCTTTCTCCATCGTCATTAAACGCTGCATATTCAGACTTTAGTAGCAGCTGCAGCTCTTGGGTATGTCCAGATGAAGTGATTATTCAGTTACAGTTGCGTACAGTGAACTTCACAATAACTTACTGTATTTTCCAGAGTAAACATCACACCTGTTAGAAAATGCTTCTTGAAGAGGAAGATATGTTTTACTGGAGTATATGTTGCACCTTTTTCTGTACTACCAGCGCTTGAATTTGTTTTTTGTTTTTTTTTAATTGCCATAGATTAGTGCTTCAATTCTTGGAAAAGTGTGATATAAATAGTCATTGTAGTTATTAACAATGAATGTGTGGTATTTTAAAAAAAAGAAAAAAAAGACTTGTACTTTTGAAAATATTGCAAATTTTCTACTGAGAGTTTCAGATGACAAAACCTCCTAAATAGCCATAGAGTCATTGGCACTCATTTGCTCACTGCTAGCCTGTGCCCTTGAGTGACTCATGTATGGCTTTGTTTGTTTTAAATTGTAAGAAATTTGAGAAGTTATTTTGACTTTGGGATTAAAATAAAATGTTTGAAAATTTCTAGAAATTTGGATTGTGCGGCATGGTTGGGTGAGTGAGGCAGAGCTTTGTCAATTTCAGGTGAAAAGAGGCATCCTGGGTGTACCTTAAATGCACCTTTTTTTATGTGGTGCCACAGCATGACGTGGTTTTAAAACCGCAAAGCAAACATCAAAGTTTGCTTCATTGCATGGGGTGTGAAGTTCAAAAGGTGATGTAATACCCTGTTTGTCAGATGACCCTAACTGTACAGAATTAACATTCAACAGACATGCCTGCTCATCCTACTAATCATCAACTGTACAGACTTGAGACTTTGTTGCAATAAAGTTTTTACCCATTTATACTGTAAGTTGATTTAACACGATTAGCTGTCTGCTTTTTTGATAAGCCAGGACAGTACTTACTGGCAGAAAATGTGAAAATATTAATGAAAAAGGTGCCGTGCTGCTGTACATTTTGTGCAGCATTATCTCCCCCCAATGTGTTTTGGTTTTTTTTGTTTGGTTTGTTTTAGGTTTTTTGCATGCCAGGGTGGTCAGTCCTGAAGCAAGGGGTAGGCTGGAATTTCAGGGAGGAGGGAGTAATCGAAACTAGTGTGCCTTAATTGAGAGAGTGGCGTCAAGTTGTAAACTCAGAACATGGCGCCATTTTGGTTCCAACTGCGCTGAACTACTGAATGAACCTTTAATGTTTTCAACATGTTTTTTAAAATCATTTAACCACATACTGCAACACATCCAGGTACAGGTGCTATCAAAATAAATATAAAAATAGTTAACCTATCAAATTTACATAAATTTACAATTTCTGATGATTTATTTAATTAATTTAAAGTCTGATTTATGCAGCTGCACAACTGTAACTCAGTGTCATGCAATGACGTGCGTGACAGTTTAAAATCCTCCATCTCTGGATTGTGCTTTGTTCTGGACTAATTTGACCCTCAACAAGCTTTTCTTTCTAGTCATCACCTCCAAATCAAAGGCAAGCTGTATGTTTTCCTCTTTTATCCACTTCGTGCTATAGCGTTCAGAATTTTCTGATCCATTTTTAATCAGCGCGCACTGAAAAAACTGTTATGATATGATGGTAGACGAAGGATTGAAGGCAGAAAAGTGTCAAATCACAGCCGTTTGTGTCTGATTTAACAGATGCACGTCAGGCTGCAGGTCTCAGTCTGAACACGGTTTGAAAAAAATAAACGGTTTATTCACAGAAATGGCTCCGGCTCCACTTTCCTCAAATCTGCGAGTGTCAGAGCGCTGAACCTTAATTTGTACCTCTGTTACTGTGCACGTCCAGACTGCTCTGGGTTTTTAATGGAAATACATTGCGATCGGACAGGACATTTTATCCAGTGTGAGTGAAAAATCCGTTATACAAAATCCATTATATACAGTGTTTATTGCATGAAAAACAATACAAAAACTTTAAGACTTTTTTTCTTGTCCGGTGACTGCGAATATCCGGTTTATACAATAACGGTTTAGGTGAGTTTTACTGTACATGTGACTGAACAATAAATTTGCCTCTCAAAGCGTTGACGATGAAGTCAGCTTCCATCCCACACAGCTGACTTTATTTTCCCTAAATTTTTCTTCTGTTCAGATCTGAAGGAAATCTGTAGATCTTGAAGCCCTTGTTGTGTCTATATGTGCATCCAATTGCACAACAACCCGACATTTTCAGCGAATAAATAAAAAAAAGCTGGATTTACATGCAGATAGATTAACAGCGACCACTATTTTAAACCCAAGATGGCACCAAGAGTCACGTGACCATTTTTGTTTTTTTTTTTGTTTTGTTTTTTTTCGACTCGTCGTGTCGCCACTCTCTCTATCAAGGTACACTAACCGAAACTACAGTAAAATGATGTATTTTCACATATAGTGTAACTGAAGATATCTCAATAAACTCTAGGTATGCAATTTAAATTTTTATGCAGTTTCATAAATTTTGTGAATAATTTTATAGCTCAGTTTGGTTTAGATGACTGGAGATTTATTTGTATGTAGCATGACTGTTGTATTGCATACAACTTTATGACACTAATGTAACCAGGATGTTACACTTAATAAAGTACAATAGTACAAATGTACTAATTAGTAACTATTGGTAATTTAGATTTTTTTTCTGGGATAGATTTTAGAAGTTAGGTTCAACTCTAGGAGCAGAGTGAGACAGAACACAAGTTGTTAAATTTAATTGGTACCATGTATTAAAAGATATGACAGACAAAACATACGTATAATACATTAAATTGAATTCATATGACCATTCATATAAATGATTCACATTTTTATGAATGCAGCTTTGCAGTTTCACTTTAAACCCCAGCAAGAGTCCATGTGACTTTCTGTCACAGTCTGCAGGACAGCAGTTAACTGCCGAATGGGAAAAGTGTCCAGTGCGAATAGGGGAATTTGTGACAGCTTATGAAGTGGAGCTGCCATGAGCAGTGAGTCACGGAGGAACTTAAGGGCAGCTGTAAAGCCTCCTCCCCAACCAGAGAAAGTGTGGTTCAGCAGGTGATCCCTGGGCCGAGATCAGGCTCCAGGCTTTTGTTGCCTTTAAGCAGACATATCCTAGCTCGCCATCAACATCTGGCCAATTCCGTCTTTCTAAATGATTCTAACCTCCTTTCCGGCAGTGACGGTTCTGGTGGACGGCTCCTGCAGCAAACTTTCCCCAAGCATATCCCTCGCGTCTCTACTGGCAGTAAGTCACTTCCGGGTTATAAGCCCAACCAAGTAGCTGCGCACCGTCACGTGACCGTGTGACGTACTGGCGTCAACGCGAGGTTCAATTATTATGTCATTATTATCAAGAATAACATTGACAATTTTGAGACTATTATTACTAAGAATAGGATTAACAATGATGTTGAGAGAAACGTGAAATTAAATAAACAAGGTTTTTCCACCTGGGTTCCACCAGTGTGTGTGTGTGGTGTGTGTGTGTGTGTGTGTGTGTGGGGGGGGGGGGGGGGGGGGGTATTTTTAGCAGCTCTTATTCTCAGCATTCTGAGGTCAGATGAGGAGTATCAGTTGCATTGTGAGGAAATGTCAGCTGTGACATTTTGGCCATGTGCCATTTCTGTATGATCTGACCAGTAGCAGTTTTTAGTTCGGGCGAACCGGGCAGCCGCCGGGGGTAGTATTTGTGGGGGGACGGCAGCCGCGGCACCACGGACATGAGCACTTACAAAAACAAAAAAATCATCTGCACTGCAAATGAGCACTTACAAAAACAAAAAAATCATCTGCACTGCAAAGCGGTTTTCTTGTCACTGTGTGTGGAATTGGCAAATTGGCACCCCCTGCAGCTGCACAGGTGCCCTTGCTTGCTGAGAAAGACTGTACACAGAAGCAGTGTGAGAAAGGGAAAGTTTCTCTCATGGAAGGGGGTGGGGGGTAGTGGGCTAAAGTTGGTTTACACATCCACGTTCTTCCAAATAACACACATCTCATTCATAACATTATAAATACAGACCTATAATTCCTTCACATTTTTCTGAATTGTGTGAAATGGCTAATAAGGATGGGTGATACAAAATCGATTAGGCTTATGTGATCACCCAGGTGAAGTGGTTTTAGCCTCGACTTCTGTACGTGAGTGAGGCGAGGTGGTGGGGGCAGAAAATGCTCAGAGCCATCAGGTGCCCAATTTCGGAAAAAAAGAGAAACAGGTAAGGAATAAAGGTATGCAACTGTGTTCTTTCTGTATGATTACAGTATCCATGTCATGAATGAAGGGCTAACACGTTTGGGTGTAACACGTTTGTTAGCCTCATTGCTATGATGCTTGCTAAGTTATATAACAATAATTTCAGTCTTAACAAACATGAGATCTATTTTCACTTTAAAATTGTACTCAGAATGGTCAGATAAATTGTCAGGCTTTTAAAAATTATTATTTTACACACTGCTAAATGGCATAAGCTGGAGTTTATCAGAGGGATGCACTAATCATACTACTGCTAATGATAAGAATTGTAAATTGAGACCATTCATTCATTCATTCATTCATCTTCTACCGCTTAGTCCAATTAAGGATTGCGGGGGGCTGGAGCCTATCCCAGCAGTCATAGAGCGCAAGGCGGGGTACACCCAGGACAGGACACCAGTCTGTCACAGGGCCACAAATAGACAAACAAACGCATACACACCCACACACACACACACCTACGGACAATCTAAAGATTCCAGTCCACTTAACCCGCATGTCTTTGGATGTGGGAGGAAACCCACGCAAACACGGGGAGAACATGCAAACTCCACACAGAAAGGCCATGGGAATTGAACCCACAACCTTCTTGCTGTGAGGCAACAGTGCTAACCACTAAGGTAAATTGGCTGAAGCTGAGTTACAGGTAAATAAAATAATTCTTTAACTAGCGCAAACATAAATTTCTGTTATTTTTGGGTGGCTTTTAGGGGAGAAATCTCAGATATTAAAGTAGTAATGTGTATAAAATTTCAGTTATTATTTATATCCATCATTTGGGTTAATGTTGGGCGCTGTAATTAGCCAATGGAATTTTCATATCTGTCGGGTGTTTCAAAGACAAACATTTGCCATTTGCTACAACTCTATTTTGTGAGGATTAGATTAGAGATTAGATTAGATAGAACTTTATTGATCCATTGGGAAGACCCCCTCAGGGAAATTGAGGTTCCACCAGCATTGTATAGCAACGCACTGGGTAGGGTGGCTGGTGTGTTTGGCCAAAACCCAAGTACAGAACCTTAACATATGACGTAACTCCTTCTGGCCTGCTCTATATTTCTCCATCAGTGTTCTCAGACCAAACATTGCATCTGTAGTGCTGTTTCTCTGCATGAAATATTGCTGCTCACAGATCTTCACCTGTTTTCTAAGCCTAGCTTCTACTACTCTTTCCCATAACTTCATGCAACTTTATGCCTCTGTAGCTATTGCAGCTTTGCACATTTTATTAAACAATCGGGTTAGAAACTCTACTGCCATCTCTCCAAGACATTTTCATGCCTTCACTGACATGTCATCTGGACCAGCTGCCTTTCTACTCTTCAACCTTTTCATAGCTGCCCTCACTTCATCCATCCAATATCAAATTTGTTTTTAACATTATTTATTGGTTGGTTCCCTCCCTGGGGCTTCCAATGCTCCTCTGTGACTGTCCACTGCCTCCCTGTTTCATGGTTGCCCTGGTGCCTACCTTGGGTGTGGCAGTGGGTGCGGTGGGGGGTGATCCTCCTTGTTTCCCCTGTGGCTCTGCATCCTGGACCCCTTTCCATCAAAGTACGTGCACTCGCCCATGTGGCTCTCGTCGGTCTTGTTCCAGAGGGGATCAAGACTGGTGTCCTGCAATAGGTGTATGGATCTTCACTAATTAGACAACAGAGTTTTACCATCACTGTATGTTTGTGTTGCAGTTTGTCCTGGTATGTTATATCGTGGGTGTTCC
This sequence comes from Thalassophryne amazonica, assembly GCF_902500255.1. Taxonomy (NCBI): domain Eukaryota; kingdom Metazoa; phylum Chordata; class Actinopteri; order Batrachoidiformes; family Batrachoididae; genus Thalassophryne; species Thalassophryne amazonica. The sequence goes on from NC_047105.1 coordinate 113,210,019, forward strand.
GCCTCTTTGTTGTTTCACTATTACATCACCTCACTGTGATTCTGCCACCACTCATCTTTTGTTCATACAAATCTTGAATTTTTATTTTGTTTTATTCTGCTTTGTTTTAACAAATTTCCAACCAATTCTGAATGTGCAAATAGAATAACTAGATCCACCAAACGTTTCAAATGACCTGCACCCCTACAGACGCTGTGGATTTACAAGAAAACCAAATGTCTAATTGTCTCAAACAGAAAGCCTTGCAGATTTAAAACTCTTGGAGGGGGACACCACAAACCTTCAATAATTCAACAAGTGTATTTTGTCAGGTAATGATAACATTCAGTATTTGACATACATGAAACACTATATTGACTGAATTTGTAATCAGACATAATCTGTTTTTATCATAAAGACTCAAATGTCTTGACTGAAAAGAGTGAGTGTGAGTAAAGTGCCTGTTTGGGTGCACTGAAACAAGTTTGTGATTACCGTATTTTCCGGACTATAAGTCGCACTTTTTTACATGTTTTGGCCGGGGGTGCGACCTATACTCCGGTGCGACTTATAAATGAAAAATATACCGGTAGGATCTCAATTAATTTACTGTAACAAAACAATTTTACGTGACAGAGTCGATCTATGTTTTAAAATGGCCACCGGAAAAGGAAATGCAATGCATCATGGGCACTGTAGTATGACGGCCATCCTATAGTTCACGCTGGTCGCGATAACCAATCAGAGAACAGAACTTTGGATGGGTATTCCTCACCTCACCCACAGCGTGTGAAGCTGACGAACACAGTGCTTGCTGTTATTCCGGCATGGCGAACAGAACAGCTTCAACCCTTGGATATCAATGTGAGCAGAGTGTTTAAGTTGACGCTGAGAGCTGCGTGGGAGCATTGGGTGAGCGACGGCGGAGGATTAGCGTGTGCACTTGGAAGGAGCTGGCGTCGATGATTGTGAAAAGCGTTTGAAGCAGACGAACATGGTGTTTATTCCGGGACGGCTAACAAGGCAGCTTCAACCCTTGGATATCAGTGTGAGCAGAGTTGACGCTGAGAGCTGCATGGGAGCACTGAGCGACGGCGGAGGATTAGCGTCTGCACTTGGAAGGAGCTGGATCGACACCGCTGGGTGGTGATGAGCTGCGCAGGTAGGCGCTGCATGGTTCGGCTCGCAATGTGGTCCGCAAAATACAAACATATCCGTAGGTAAAATGCAGCTCACGAGAGGGCACTCGAGGCTTGTGTGACTGTTCCTGCGACTTCTGACTACCATAGAAAAATAAAAATTTTAACGTTACTGATAACATAACAAGACAACGGAGAAGGCCCGAAAAAATGCCACCAAAAAGAAAATCATACTCTGCAGATTACAAGTTGCGACTGGTGAAATATGCATCCGAAAACGGTAGCCGTCACAATATTATCATCTGAACTTTTCATGTTAACATACCTGTATGTCCATGGGACTTATAGTCCAGTGGACCTTATTTATGGTTTATTTTTTTTTATAATGGATAAAGTGGCTGGTGCGACTTATACTCCGGTGCGACTTATAGTCCGGAAAATACGGTAATATGAGTAGGACAGGACAAACACAGAGGTTTAGTCACTGAAGACTTTCTGCTGTCATTCCTCAAAGTTTAAATAGAGTTCAGTTTGTTCTTTTGTTAAACGTGGCTTGTCCTCAAGATGATTTTGATTTATTTATCTCTCGTCGGGAGAAATTTTGTTCCATATGGTGCTTAAATTTAGTCCTGCCAGTAAAATCCTGGAAGCTCTTTTCTTATGTAAGAGTACATCCAGCTCTGTATCCTTTTCTTTGAAGGGTGGAATGCCTTCTATGTAAATTGTCTCTTTTCCAGCTTCTGTAGCTTGAGTGGGATGTTGTGGACTGTTTGGACAGTTATTAAAGCCCAGACAGTGAGCCTTTCAGGAGCTGTGAACCAACGACTGGATTGCATTACTGATCTCATATCCTCCAAATACCTGGAGATCAGATTAGTTTGGCATCAGAGAATATTGGCTTGTCTCTCCATATCAAATTCATCACACCCTCCAGTGTCTCCAGGACAACACTCCATGTCTGTTGTTGATATTACTATATCACTTGTAAGAGTTTTTATGTCCTGGCCCTGTGAATGGGTAGGTGATGGTTAAGAGGTTAAAGCGGTGGGCTTCTGACCAGATTACCCTTGGTTCAAATCCCTGAGCAAATTTTTTAAACCCCAAGTTGCCTCAAGTGTGCAGTTGATCAGCACCCTGATATATATATATATATATATATGTGTATATATATGTGTATATATGTGTATATATATATGTGTATATATATGTGTATATATATGTGTATATATATATATATATGTGTATATTATATATATATATATATATATGTGTATGTACGAGGGCTGTCAATAAAGTAACGGTCCTTTTATTTTTTTCAAAAACTATATGGATTTCATTCATATGTTTTTACGTCAGACATGCTTGAACCCTCGTGCGCATGCGTGAGTTTTTCCACGCCTGTCGGTGACGTCATTCGCCTGTGAGCACTCCTTGTGGGAGGAGTCGTCCAGCCCCTCGTCGGAATTCCTTTGTCTGAGAAGTTGCTGAGAGACTGGCGCGTTGTTTGATCAAAATTTTTTCTAAACCTGTGAGACACATCGAAGTGGACATGGTTCGAAAAATTAAGCTGGTTTTCAGTGAAAATTTTAACAGCTGATGAGAGATTTTGACGTGATTCTGTCGCTTTAAGGACTTTTCACGGTGCGAGACGTCGCGCTGCGCTCTCAGGCAGCGTCATCAGCCTGTTCAAGCTGAAAACCTCCACATTTCAGGCTCTATTGATCCAGGACGTCGTGAGAGAACAGAGAAGTTTCAGAAGAAGTCGGTTTCAGCATTTTATCCGGATATTCCACTGTTAAAGGAGATTTTTTTAATGAAAGACGTGCGGACGGATCCGCGCGTCGGGACGCAGCCGACGCGGTGCGGCGGCACAGGAAAAACACCTCCGTGTTGATAACCATTTGTAAAATCCAGGCGGCTTTTGATGGCTTTCAGTGGAGTGAGTATATGAGAAATTGTTTAACAGGCAGGACATGTTCCAACTTGTCCGTAAGGCTTTCAACAGAGGTGTTTTTCCTGTGGCGGAGCGTCGCGGCGGCTGCGTCATTAAAAAAATCTCCTTTAACAGTGGAATATCCGGATAAAATGCTGAAACCGACTTCTTCTGAAACTTCTCTGTTCTCTCACGACGTCCTGGATCAATAGAGCCTGAAATGTGGAGGTTTTCAGCTTGAACAGGCTGATGACGCTGCCTGAGAGCGCTGAGCGACGTCTCGCACCGTGAAAAGTCCTTAAAGCGACAGAATCACCTCAAAATCTCTCATCAGCCGTTAAAATTTTCACTGAAAACCAGCTTAATTTTTCGAACCGTGTCCACTTCGATGTGTCTCACAGGTTTAGAAAAATTTTGATCAAACAACGCGCCAGTCTCTCAGCAACTTCTCAGACAAGGAATTCCGACGAGGGGCTGGACGACTCCTCCCACAAGGAGTGCTCACAGGCGAATGACGTCACCGACAGGCGTGGAAAAACTCACGCATGCGCACGAGGGTTCAAGCATGTCTGACGTAAAAACATATGAATGAAATCCATATAGTTTTTGAAAAAAATAAAAAGGACCGTAACTTTATTGACAGCCCTCGTATATATATATGTATATATATATATATGTATGTATATATGTGTATATGTGTATATGTATATATGTGTATATATATATATGTGTATATGTGTATATGTGTGAGAGAGAGAGAGTGGGAGAATGGGAGAATCACTGTAAAGTTCTTTGAGCATGAAAGCCGTACATAAATCCAGTCCATTTACCATATATGGATCTGAGTTTATTCGATTTTGGGTAATTTCTGTGCATAAGTTTGCATATTAGGTGATTTTAATTATATGCACGATGAAATATTTATGATACACAGCAGACACTTTTTTATAGCATAGGCATCTTATAAGACCCAGTGGTCTGTGGATAAATTTGCATATTAATGGTGATGAAGTAATTTCTCTTGGGAACATGATCACGTGTACGAGATCTCGTATGACAGACAATGTTTTTAAATGATGGACTGATGTATGAACCATTTTGGTAAAACATTTTAAAAGCTCTGGGATTTGTATGATGTATGATGCTGTAATGCAGAGGAAGCTTTTTCTGCGTACACGCCACAAACAGAGTCACTTGAGGTATGCTAAAGTACATTTGGACAAGCCAGCTTCAAGTTGCCAGATTTTCACAGATCTGGCAACTTGCTTCTGACGGATTGTTTGTTGCTGTGACGCCACTCTGAACTTCACACGGTTGTATACACTTCTTTTATTTCTGTTTAGCACTCTTCTGGTTATTAATTCTACTCTGATCATTATTTAACAACAGTCCTGTTGTGAATCACTAGCTGGTGGCATTCGCTAGCGGTTAGCTTTCGCTAGCTAGGTCGACCCCTCCCCTCTCCGTTGTCACTTTTTATAGCTGTTTCTTTTCTACCCGTTTAATACTTCTATTCATTTTTCAGTTAAACTGCTGTGAATTTTAAGTAATTATTTTACTCCTATGTAAAATTTTAGGAGCGGCTAGTATTTTCGTTAACGGTTAGCTTGCGTTAGCTATGTTGGACCCTCGTCATTTTTTCATTTTAATTTTTTTACACTCCTGTTAGTTAATTAACTGTTTAGTGTATTTTATAGCTGCTGCTTTTTTTTTTTTTACCTGTTTAATACTTGTTAGTTTTTCAGTATAACTGCTGTGAATTTTAATAAATTTATTTGCGTCTGTGTGAGCCTTAGGAGTGGTTAGCTTATCCATTATTGGTTAGCTTGTGTTTGCTTGGCTACATTCTTGAATTTCTTAGTGCACAAAGTACACTACTAATTCTACTTTACACCATCCGTAAATCCTGCGTGATGTTGGAAGATAGGGTTGCTCTGTTAGAGAGCCGTGTCCGTAAGTTAGAGCAGCTTCTTAGCGCAGTGGAGTTAGATGTTACGAGCACTCCAGATGAGGTTAGTGTTGGGCCAGCTAGCGAGCCCATTAGCATCAGCTTAGAAACGCCGGCTGTAGAGGACGGTTTTCGGACTGTGGCTAAGCGGAGGAAGCCCCGTAGGGCTTGGTGCCCGGTTGTGGCACCCCGATCACACTCGCCAGTGCGAACTGTGAATCAGTTCTCCCTCTTGGATTTGCCAGATGTGAATTCTCTGAGCCCGCAAGTGACTTCCACTCCTGTCTCCAGGCCGAAACACTGGACTTTAGTGATAGGGGATTCTATCACCCGCAAAGTCAGGTTACAGACGCCGGCTAACGTTAAATGTATTCCTGGGGCCAGAGCTCCCGACATTGCATCTCATCTTAGGGTGCTGACGCTGCAGAAGGGAAGACAGACGAAGGAACATGACATGAGATATAGTCACATAGTTATTCACGTTGGCACCAATGATATCAGGATGACGCACTCAGAGGTCACAAAAATGGACATAGAGAGGACTTGTGACCTTGCCAGAAAGATGTGTCGGCATCGATTAATAGTCTCTGGTCCCCTCCCCTCCCGGGGTACTGATGAGGCGTTTAGCAGGCTTACATCGTTAAATAGGTGGCTGGCGCAGTTTTGTAGACAGCAAGGCTTTAGCTTTATTGATAACTGGCCTTCGTTCTGGGGCCGCCGTGGCTTGCTGATGCCGGACAACCTCCACCCTACTGGGGAAGGCGCCGCCATCTTGTCTGCGAACATAGATAGAGCTCTACAGGGAGGGTAACATTAGGAATCTACAGCAGGCCACGGAGCAGGTGATTAGAGACCCTGCAAGGCTTATGACAGATGTGGGTGTGGAATCCATTAGCTTAGCGGGGAATTTAGTGCAGAAAATCCACTATGGTGATAGTGCAGTTTATTTGCCAGGGAGGGAATTTCAACAAGTTGATACTGTGGCCTGCTTCCGTAGTCTGTCCATAAAAATCATAGAGGGATATGCTTTCCAAACTTAATACCCATTACTATATTGGATGATGTTGAAATTGAGGATGGCCCAGTGGTTGTTCCAGCAATAGCAAAGATTTCGTGTCTGCTACCTACAACACGCGTGGAATGTCTTAAACCTAAACCTACTTCTAGGCATCTTATATATGCTACTCTGGAACCACCCCTAAACCCAAACAGTTCAACTGTCAACCCCACTGAGGCCCTTAGACTGGGTCTCATTAACATAAGATCACTGTCCTCAAAATCATTGTTGATCAATGATCTAATTATTGATCATCACTTAGATATGATTGGGCTATGTGAAACCTGGCTTAAACGTACAGCTGTCCTCCCCTTAAATGAGGCCTGCCCACCAGCATATACATTTAGTCACGTCCCTCGTGATGCGAAGCAAGGCGGGGGTGTTGCTCTTATTTATAAATCTAGGTTTAGCTTATTAGCTGTTGGGGGTTACAAATATCACTCGTTTGAGCATCTGATTCTCCACTCTGCTCAGGATATTACACATTGCCAAGGTCAGAAGAATAAAAATCAGTCGTATTACTTTGTCACTGTATATAGGCCTCCTGGCCCATATTCTGAATTCTTAGATGAATTTGGTGCATTCATCTCTAACTTGTCAACTAGTGTAGATAACATTCTGATCATTGGTGACTTTAACATGGAAATTGTGGATGCATTAGAATTTCGGCAATGCATTTGGGATTCGACGCACATTAGTGGGAATACCCTGGATCTGGTTCTCGCACGTGGTATAGCTGTCACAAATATTGACATCATGCCTCTTACATCAGTGGTGTCTGATCACTCACTTATTAAGTTTTCAGTTTCACTGCCATGTTTAGTGGAAAAACAACCTTATATATCATTCCGGCGATGCAACAACTCCTCAACTAAGACTGAACTCGAAGGTAGACTGCCTAATGTGTTAGCTTCACATTTGACAAATACCCAGTCATTAGACAGACTTGTGGATAGTTTAAACTCGATGCTCAAAACTACACTGGACATGATTGCACCACCTGTGTTAAAACTGCACTCCCCCAAATCACAGTCACCTTGGTTCGATGATTATCTGCGTGACCTCAAGCATAAAGCAAGAGGTCTAGAACGGAAATGGCGTAGGTCAAAATTAGAAGTATTTCACCTTGCGTGGCGTGATGCTATCTTAGACTATAAGCATGCATTATTGGCTACAAAGCGGACTTACGACTCTGATTTGATCAACAAAAACAAGCATAACTCAAAGTTTTTGTTCGACATGGTGGCAACACTTTTGCATGGACAACCACTTGTAGTTCGCTCTCCTTTCACAACACAAGATTTCCTGGATTACTTTGGGAAGAAAATAGAAGACATCAGGTTAAACATATCCCGGCATGCCTTAATCCAGCCACTACGCCCTGCTATCGATGTGGGCATCATTAATGAGGTATTACCTAGATTTACAGAATTTGACAGTATCTCACTAGGCATGCTGACAAAACTCATAATGTCAACAAAAAGCAAAACCTGTTTATTTGATCCTATACCAACAAAACTGTTTAAGGACCTGTGGCCCACTCTTGGGCCGACTGTACTGGAAATTATTAATCTTTCTTTAACTTCTGAATCTGTTCCTAAATGTTTCAAATCTGCAGTGACTAAACCATTACTTAAGAAAACTAATCTTGACCCTAGTGTTATGACAAACTATCGGCCGATATCAAATCTATCATTTTTCTCTAAAATTCTGGAAAAAGTGGTGTCACGGCAGCTCATAGACTCTCTTACTGAGAATAATCTCTTTGAGCCATTGCATCTGCTTTTAGAAAATATCATTCCACAGAGACGGCTCTCACTAAAGTGGTGAATGATTTTCTGCTTACAATGGATTCGGACACCACTACGGTTCTGTTGCTGTTAGATCTCAGTGCTGCATTTGATACAGTGGATCATCATATTCTACTTGATAGGCTGGAAAATCATTTTGGGATTACTGGGAGTGCCATTGCATGGCTGACGTCATACAGTCGTTCTGACTGTGTTTTGTACAGTAACACTAACTCTAACCTTAGTGACATGAAATTTGGGGTTCCTCAGGGGTGTGTCTTAGGCCCCCTGCTTTTCTCCCTTTATATGGCACCCCTTGGGCACATATTGCGGCGTTTTGGGATTACCTTTCACTGCTATGCAGATGATACTCTGTTATACATGCCGATAACTGCTGGTAATCTCGTTCACATAAAATTCTTAGAAGATTGCCTTGCAGCAGTGAGAAGTTGGATGTCTAGAAACTTCCTACTTTTAAACTCTGATAAGACTGAAATGATGGTTCTTGGTCCAGTGATACATCGGCATCAATTTGACCAGTTAACACTCAGCCTCGGCTCGTGTGTCATACATCACACTGACAAAGTGAGGAAACTTGGGGTAATTTTGGATCCTTCGTTGTCCTTTGGACTCCACATTAGAAATATTACTAGGACTGCTTTTAATATTTGCTGCTTTAAATATGCTGCTTTAAATATTACTAGGACCTGCGAAATATAGCGAAGATTCATCCCATCCTGTCTGTGGCTGATGCTGAGACCCTGAGCCATGCATTTATCTCTTCTAGATTGGACTACTGCAATGTTCTATTTTCTGGTTTACCGCAGTCTAGCATTAGGGGTCTCCAATTGGTTCAAAATGCTGCAGCCAGACTTTTGACACGAAGCAGAAAGTTGGACCACATTACACCCATTTTGGCATCCCTTCACTGGCTTCCTGTCCCAGTGAGATCAGATTTTAAGGTTCTGCTACTAACCTATAAAATTATTCATGGACTGGCACCTCCCTACCTAGCTGACCTAATTAAACCTTACGTACTGGTCCGGGCTTTACATTCTCAGGGTGCATGACTACTTTGTGTCCCTAAGGTGAATAAGAAGTCTGCAGGTCACAGAGCTTTCTCTTATCGTGCCCCTGTTCTGTGGAATGATCTCCCTGCATCAATAAAACAGTCAGATTCTGTGGAGACTTTCAAGTCCAGACTTAAGATGCACTTATTTTTCCTTTCATATGGCTAGCATACTGGTACAGTTTTGTACCAGTAAACTTTTTACTCTTTTAATTCATTTATCAGTAATTGGAGTTGTCAGCGGCTTCAACTTTACCTAAATTCTGGGTCTTTTAGTGAAGTTTAGGGCTAGTGGCCGGCGATCACCTTAGTCTTTCTCTGTTTTTCTTGTTGTTTAATGCTTGCAAATTATACAGTATTTTTTTTGTCTTTCTGATGCCTGATTCTGTTTTTTTTTCTCTGTTTAAGGTGCAGCTCCATCCAGAGATGAGAGTTGTATTCGTGTTGGCGATCCTCCTGTCCTGTGCGCCAATAGCATTTCTTGTATATTCGTCCGTGAATTGTTCTATGAATTGTTCTGTAATTTATGTTTGTAGCATGGCCCAAGCAGAGGGTCACCCCTTTTGAGTCTGGTCTGCTTGAGGTTTCTTCCTCAGAGGGAGTTTTTCCTTACCACTGTTGCTCTGGGGGTTGGTAAGGTTAGACCTTACCTGTGTGAAGCGCCTTGAGGCAACTCTGTTGTGATTTGGCGCTATATAAATGAAAATAAATTGAAATTGAAAATTGAAATTTTGGAATAAGGTGCTGTGGACTGATGAAATTAAAATTGAGTTATTTGGACATAACAAGGGGCAGTCTGCATGGGTGAAAAAAGACCACAGCATTCCAAGAAAAACGCTTGCTACCTACAGTAAAATTTGGAGGTGGTTCCATCATGCTGTGTGGCTGTGTGGCCAGTGCAGGTACGGGAAATCTTGTTAAAGTTGAGGGTCGATTCCAGTCAATATCAGCAGATTCTTAAGAACAATGTTCATGAATCAGTGACAAAGTTGAAGTTGTGCTGGGGCTGAATCTTTCAACAAGACAACGACCCCAAACACTGCTTAAAATCTACTAAGGCATTCATGCAGAGGAACAAGTACAACATTCTGGAATGGCCATCTCAGTCCCCAGACATGAATATTCTTGAAAATCTGTGGTGTTATTTTAAGTGGGCTGTCCATGCTCAGAAACCAACAAACCTGAGATGTCTTGTAAAGAGGAGTGGTCCAAAATACCTTCAACCAGAATCCATACTCTCATTGGAAGCTATAGGAAGCATTTAGAGGCTGTTATTTCTGCTAAAGGAGAATCTACTAAATATTGATGTATTTTTTTCTGTTGGGGTGCCCAAATTTATACACCTGTCTAATTTTGTTTAAATAATTATTGCACACTTTCTGTAAATACTAGAAACTTCATTTCACTTCTTAAATATCAGTGTGTTTGTTTGCTATATGATACATTTAACTGAAATTGCTGAACCCAACAACCAATGATTTATAAAGGAAAATCATGGAAATCCTCAGCAGTGCCCAAACTTTTACATACAGCTGTATTTCACATTTGAAATAGTTTACTCATAATTATGCAGGGTAGCCAACAGGTCTGCCTCATATGATGCAAATGTTTGTTTATGTTGATTTAAAAAAAAATTTAATACAGGAGGCTCTCACAGCGTTTTTCCTGTTCATGGGGGATTTGTGTACCTGTGACAACCATCATGGAAGATGTACTATTCATTCATTCATTCATCTTCTACCGCTTAGTCCAATTAAGGGTCGCGGGGGGCTGGAGCCTATCCCAGCAGTCATAGAGCGCGAGGCGGGGTACACCCAGGACAGGACGCCAGTCTGTCACAAGGCCACAAACAAACACAGACACACCCACACACACACACACCTACGGACAATTTAAAGATCCCAATCCACCTAACCCGCATGTCTTTGGATGTGGGAGTAAACCGTAGCACCCGGAAGAAACCCACGCAAACACGGGGAGAACATGCAAACTCCACACAGAAAGGCCATGGGAATTGAACCCATGACCTTCTCGCTGTGAGGCAACAGTGCTAACCACTAATCCACCGTGCCGCCCTACTAAAGAAATTATCGGGAGAATTTCAAACCACAGAATACCAAGGAAAGTACTCTGTGGCCTCTTGTGTGAGTGCACACTCATTCAGACACTTAAGAATACCTTTTCCACAGTTGTTTAATAAAGGCAGGTTATCCCTTCACAAACACTTTTTGTGTTGTGTCGAACAAAAGTATCATTACAGTCATTAGCTTGGAAATAAGTAGTAATAGAGTGCATTTTGGGCCTCATAATTAACATTGTTGGGGTCGAGTTTTGGACAGAAGCATTCAAATGCATGTCTTAAGTCAGGTGTGGACAGAAATACGAGGCCCGAACCGCACACTACTGAGGTGGAACCGTTGGTCAGGCTTCCCTGTCACATGAACCCATAATAAACAATGTAATAGCATGTACCAGTATGTGATATGTATGCCAAGTAGACAATTATCTTCTTTGTGTGGGGCTGAGTGTAAACCATTTCCCTGTGGTTATTAGCTTCACCTTCTTTTTACTTACATGAGTTTGTCTTCATTTCTCAGGTGTTTTTGGGTCCAAGCGGCGAGGTGGAGGAGTACTCTGTGATCACCATTCAAAGAAATGCTGCCATCAGCTCAGACCTGATCCTGGACCAGGATGAAGCACATATCTTCATCATGACCCCGAACATGGTTAATAGTATATAATCATAAATAAGGAATTGACAGTAGTTGCGTAGCCTTGAATAATATGATTTTATTTATATGCAGCCAGTGTTTCTACTTCTGTGAAATATTAACATTGATAAAACGAAATAATTTCAACTATTTTGTTGCTGTCCCAAATCCCCTTTCTATACAGCAGTGTGTAGTTGGGATTACTGCACAGTCCCTGTTTTCATATTGCATTGTTCTACTGGCAAAGCTGGGTCACCCACTTTTAATCAGATTTGTAAGAGCTTTGCGTGATTCGTTTACTATAACCAATGATTTGTCCTGGTTCTAGCTGCAAAAGATGCCAGTGGCTGAATGCCAGCAGCACCCAGACTGCCACTCCTGTCTGCTGGCCCACGACCCCTACTGTGGCTGGTGTGTCCTTGAGGGAAGGTGAGCTCAACTGCAGCACTGAACATCAAACTTATGAATTTCTTAACTTGCAACCATTCTAATACCTGACATTTCAGGTTCAGGTTACTTTATTCCACATTGTTTAATAAAGTTAGGTTGATCACTTATTAGTGGTCAGTACCTTATGTGTACTTGTCATTATTATTTGCATCACTCTGGATTCCAACAGTGGAACTGAAATAGCAGCATAGATTGATAAGATCATTAAACATATACTGCACCTTTGCTAAACCCTGAAACACCCCATCTGAAAAAAAATATTATATATTAGAATTATTATAAATTACTTTACATTTTATTTTAGGGCGTGGGAAATGGCTTTAAAATGTATCATGAAAAAATGTTTAATTTCATTGATATTGATAATTTCATGACCCTATTTTAATTAAATACCAGGAGGACAAAAGGTTTACAATAGGCTTTTTGTATGGGAATGTGTACACTCACTCCTTTTATCCTTGTCAGACTTAAATATCTTTCAATATTAATTTTTTTCCGAGGCCATCAAATATGGTCATCAGGTATTGCAAAGGCTTTGCATTTGTCCCTTGCCTATCTGTGCTCAGCATAAATCTAGTCTTGTTACTGCCAGTCTTCAAATTCACCTTCTTGGGGCACAGGCCTTGGACAAGTTCAAAGATGGCTAACCTTGACATATTTTAAAAGGTTAAAAAGTCGCATTCTGTTTCATATTTTTATGCTATGAATCATGCACATCCGTTTTTTTTTTGTTTTGTTTTGGTTTGTTTTTTGTGGGGGTTTTTGTTTGTTTGTTTTAGGGGCGAGGGGTACAGCCAGTCAGAGTAGAGCAGCACCATGACGTCACTGGCTGGTCTCTTTCAGGTGCTCCAAAACTGCTTTTTTTATGTGTAAATATAACATGTTTCTTATATATGATGTGAAAAGTAGCGAGAAATAAACACGTCTAAAACTGAAAATGCTGTTTTTGTAACCTGATAACACCTCTGGAGTGATTTGCAAGACTTTTCGCAGACATCAGCATGCACGCTAACGTCTGCTAACTCAAAGCTAACTTCTGCTCTTGTCAAAAGCTCATGTATGCACACACGCACACCCTTCTGCGGACGCTGTTAAATGTAAATAAGATAGTTTATGATTGATTGAGTTTATTCAGCAACATCAACATAAACATACAGATGTGATTATATTAATAATACACTGATAACAAAATAAAGCATAAACGCTTACTTCCATTGAGGTCCTTGTGAAATTATCATGTCACAAAATAGAGGGGTTTGATTGAACAGTACAAATTCTACATAAGACAATAGGATCTTAGTAATTAATATAAATAACAATACATATATAACTTTATTTTAATTTATATACAGACACACACATATACTGGGCTACAAATTAAACAACTGCAAATTATAAAGAAAGCTATACTCATACAGCCAAGGGTATTTTAACTTTGTTATTTTAGTTTGGTAACACACTGCTTTTTCAGTGATAAATCTGATATATAGTTTGCCAGGTGTCCCATTCTTCAAGATTTTGCATTTAGATTTTTGAGATTTAGTATGGAAAAATATGAACAAATTCACAATTTATAGGAACATTTGTGAAAAAGGGCTTTCGAAAAGTTGGTGTAAAATATTGTGTTGTTAAAGACTGGTCAACAAAAAAAGAGTACTAGTAGGAGGATAGTGTTTTGATATCTAATTAAAATAACTGAGTGTGTGTATACCTCTGCCAACTGTGTAATGGTGGCCAAAGCTATTCTAAGTTTGACCAACTAGCGGAGGACAGCATTCAAACACCTAATCATAGCGTAACAGAAACAGTGGGATGTCATAATGTGTGTTTTTCCAAGAATGTTACTGAACACATTCAAGTCTATTATGAGGCACATATTATTAACTACAAAATGATAAAAATTTGCGATCTGTATTGAGAGTAGAGAACAGGTTGAGTCTAGCGTGGAAAGGTGGTGATATGCTCTGGAGAGAAGGGGAATGAAAGTCAGTAGGAGCAAGAGTGAGTACATTTTATGAATGAGAGGGAGTGCAGTGGAAAAGTGCAGTTACAAGGAGTAAAAGTGGTGAAAGTAGATGAGTTTAAATACTTGGGGTCAGCTGTCCAGAGTAATGGAGAATGTGGTAGAGAGGTGAAGAAGAGAGTGCAGGCAGGGTGGAGTGAGTGGAGAAAGGTGGCAGGAGTGATTTGGGATAGAAGAATATCTCTGCAAGAGTGAAGGGGAAAGTTTACAAGACAGTAGTGAGAACTAGGGATGGGTATTGATAAGATTTTATCTATCGATGCCATTATCTATTCTGCTTATCGATCCAATTCCTTATCGATTCCCTTATCGATACCTCGTGAATTTTGTACTAAAAGTAGGCTTTACAGGTTTTCTATGTATTTCCTGGAGTCTTAAAGTAAATAAATATGAAATTAGTCACTGTATCCTTGATCTCTGGACATAAATAAAAATAAACAAAACGGTGTTTGGCTTTGAAGTTATTAATTCAGACTGGATTCTATCATTCTATCTTGACTTGTCAGAGCCACGCAACGTTTGGAGCTGTGTGAACAGAACGGAGGACGATTCTCGTTTCTTTCTCTCAACGAGACAGGAGTCCCAATTAGTAACTTTAATCCGCACAAAAGTGAATCACAACTCATATTCAGGGATGAAAGTGGTGAAACAAAAAAATCTGAAAACAAAATTACCCCCCAACACCACCTGCACAAAAATCAATTTTTCAATTCTAGAAGCTCTGAAATGCAATACAACTTTCTTTATTCAAATTCATTCCAGTAGTATTCTGCTCTTACTAGGATGCAGCAGTTTTCTAGCTTGGCAGATAGTTCTGGAGGAAATCACTGAAGAAATTAACAAACTGAAAATATGGTTTGACCGAAACAAACTGTCATTAAACTTAAATAAGACAGAGATGAAATGGAGGTGTGAGAGTCACTAGGTGTTCACAGGAAACACTTATTTATTTCTGTATGTATTTATTTATGTATTTATTTATGTTCATTGTTAGTTGCTATTATATATTTTCTGTTGTGTTTCTATTCAGGTTCTTTTTGTCTCTTTCTCTAAAATTGTGTATAATAATCATTAGATTATTAATATATAAGCAAAAATAAATTTAAGGAATATTACAATTTGAAAACAAATGCACCCGAACGTGATGAAGGCTGCAATTGCTAAATGCTAACTTTTAACATTGAAAATGCCATAGACATGCTAACGCGTTAGCATTGCTCCCGTTTTTAAGTTATAAAATACATCTATCAACTGTTTCAGAAGACCATAACAGGTCGGTTTAACATAGAAAAGGTAAATAATACTCACAGACGTATGCTCTTTAGGGTTTTAGCGGGGGAAAATTAAGCGAAAAAAGAAATAAACGAAGCAGTCGATTAAAGCATTGCTTCAATCTGCGAACCACTGCTTCGATTGGTTCAAGATTCAAAGCAAAGCCGCGCTGCAGAAAATTTGATTAAGGACCTGCTGCAGGGTCTGTAATCAATGTAGAGAAATTATCATTTTCCTGACAAACACCCGCCAAAACAACGGCCACTCTGAAGGACCGATAACAGAATCGTTAAGCACAAAGCTTATTGATGTCAGTGGATCGAATCATTTCTTAACAATACCCGAAAGGAACCGGTTCTCGATACCCATCCCTAGTGAGAACAGATATGTTGTACGGCTTAGAGACGGTGGCACTAACAAAAAGACAGGAGGCAGAGCTGAAGATGTTGCGATCCCCTTTGGAATGACGAGAATGGACAGGATAAGGAATGAACATATCAGAGGGACAGCTCAGGTGGAACGGTTTGGAGAGAAAGTCAGAGAGGTGAGATTGAGCTGGTTTGGACATGTGCAGAGGAGGGACCCAGGGTATATAGGGAGAAGGATTCTGAGGATGGAGCCACCAGGCAGGAGGAGAAGATGGAGGCCAAATAGGAGGTTTCTGGGTGAGATGAAAACAATTGATCTGCTGTGGCGACCCCTAACGGGAGCAGTCAAAGGAACAAGAAGAAAAATTCTATTAATTATTACGTGACTCAAAATAATAAAAAGTCTGTTGCAACTTACACGTGTTTAAATCCAACAATTACATTTTAAAAGTATTTTAAGTATTAATGATCATATAACCATAAGGTCATCTGTCACTTGGAGGTAATATAACCTAGAAAAATAGAAAAAAAATTTGAGTTGTGATTTTGTGCAGTGACACAACAGTCATCCATGACAAAAGTTTGTATTCTGTCAATTATTTGGTCATTTCAGCTGGTGGATGGCCCACCAGAATGTGCTTCGGTCTTCACTGATGTGCGCCCATTTTTGAAGTAGTTATACCACTCATTTATTTGCATTTTGCTCATGGCATCATTGCCGAAAGCCTGCTGAATTTTGCAAATAGTTTCCACTTGGGTGTCACCAAGCTTTTGGCAAACTTTGATGCAGTATCTTTGCTGAACTAGTTCCATCATGCTAGAACAAATGAGAATCCATGTGCTCAGTACACGTCTTCACTCTAATGCTGAGTGCTAGCGGCTGATGTGCACTGCGGGTGGGAAAAAACAATTCACGCATGCACAAGAAGCACAGCTCTCAAGGTGAGATATGCTCAAGGAGTGAGATTGTCATCGGGCAGAGCGCGACGTGTGATCCCATTGTTATTGACACATTCGTTGCAGACATTCCACCTTGACTAGAGGAGTACCCTCATCATTTACTTTCATCGGTTTTATTAATTTACCCTCAATTCTTTCTTACAGGTCAAATTGGTGAAATGTCATGCTATTAGCGTGAGAGCGTGACAACATATTTAATTACATGTGTCTCACGCCAAATGCATAAGACCTGACAGGACCGCTTTAAATACGTGAGTCTCACACCAAATGCGTGAGAAGTGGCCGGTCTGAAGAAGGTTCCCTACACCTCCCCACCAAAGAACAACTCACACTTCATTTCTGTGGGATAGAATAAGGTTGGATGCTTTTTGAATGCCTCATACATACATAGGTGTGTGTGTGTGTGTGTGTGTGTGTGTGTGTGTGTGTGTGTGTGTGCGCGTGTGCGTGCGTGTGTGTGTGTGCGTGCGTGCGTGCCTGCATGCGCGCGTTGACCCTTGCTGTCTCTATATTATTTTTTTATGTTTAGACAAGAACCAGTTGATGAAGGTAAAACCTCTTAACTCATTCTAAAGTCAGTTTTAAGCAAAAACTCTGCGAAATTCCGTGACACTTTGAAATGACTGACTCGTAGTCAATCAGCTAGCAGCTCATTTAGCCGTGGCGCTGTGATTGCTTCAGCCACCTTTTATGATGAAATAATGCTGAATTTATGTGGAAATGATTGTTGTACTAAAGCTTCAGATATCTGTCGCTGAGATAGATGATGACTGGAGTGCAGTTTGAAGCAGAAACGAGGTGTTAATCCGTGAACTGCGTCATCACGGGGGACCGATTTTTAGGGAGACTATTTGGTCGGCGACACCGGTTTATTTGATTGTTACAATATTGTGGACAGTTGATAAACTAACCCAAGTGGATTTTAGTTGCAGGTACAAGTCCTGCACATTATTTTACCTTTGCACATTACTGTTGGATGAATGCAAACAATGCCGTTCTTATCATTATCCCATGCATGAATAGACTATCAGACTCTTTCATATGGCTGTGGCAGATGGATGACTACGTTTGATGGAGTGGGGATGTGCTGGTTGGTGCTTAAGCCCCTGTCACAGTGGCGTATTTGTAGAGCTGCTCATTACAGCGTATCATCTATGCTGTAATGAGCAGCTCTCCGCCCACTTCACGTGGAGTTTTTTCTCAGTACGTAGCAGTATGTTGAGGGCTACACGCGTAGGACGGAAGAAATTAAACATGATTAATTTTCTGTCAGCTACTGTAAGCCCGCCCACCCTTCAACACGGTACTGTACGCCATCTCCCTGTTGTTCTTCTGGAGCTCTAAATACTGCAAGATCGTTGCTTCACTTTATCATACTGGACTCATTATATGAGGACTGTTCACTGTGTCGCATCGTTTCATAAAAGCGCTCTCTCTCTCTCTCTCTCTCTCTCTCTCTCTCTCTCTCTCTCTCTCTCTCTCAGAGAGAGAGCTATCAATAAAAGCGCTCTCTCCCGGTTTAACGAGTCGCGTTTCGTTCAGGGCAGCCTTTACCACAGCCAGACTCGGCAGCATCTGGACACAAAGTAATCCACCAAGACAAAAAAATAATAATAATGTTAAATGACTGTTTCTGAGCCGCATCACACCATACAGTAGAGAATAGAGCACACTTCCACAGAGGCAGAAAATAGCACTGAACTGGTGCGGCATAGTACACGCGACTGTGTGCACACATTAAAATGCGAACGCAAGCAGTTGCAAGTATGAACGAACACTGAAAAAGGCTGAGTACGCGCGTATTTCGGGTGTATTCAAATCAAACACAACGCCGCAATGAGTAGCTCTACGAATACACCAATGTGACGGACTTTAGGCTGTTGCTATCCAGGATTTGGGGTGGTTCAATGCTTTGGTGGATGTGGCGACATACTGCATTGGTGTATGCTCCCAGAACTGACCTGACCATTCACTAAATTTTACAGACTCTGTGTCATGTGACCACCCCAGGATGTCCTATTACTCACATAAGTAGAGGAAGGCTCCAAACCAGTGATGTGTTCTGCAGAGGCCAGAGATACACCTCAGAACTTATCTATTTGAGACACTGCCCAAACCTACAGCCTCTGGATTTCTATGGACATGTTTAATAAAGTCTAACAGACCAAAGAGCTGTATTTGCATAAAAGTATCATGCCCCTCTTCTGTGATTGGCTTACACTGACTTTAGTCATTTTTAAGTATGGCTTTAATTTGTGATATAGAGACAGAGATTAACAGTAGGGTGAAGATACACAACTTTAGAATGCGGCATTGATGTTTTCTCCACAGGTGTGCGCTGCGTTCAGAGTGTGCTCGTGGGGCCCAACTAGGCCAGTGGCTGTGGAGCTTTGACATGGAGCAGCAGTGTCTGACCATCCAGGACCTCAATCCCTCCAACATCAGCAGGGAAGAAAGCAGGACAGTAAGTCTGCTGTGCCATTACGTCATCTCTGCTCTTGTCAAATCTCATCCTCACATGTCTTCTATCTTCAAGTCCAGCAGCTACAGTAAATATCTTATGTAAATAATGTATGTGCCTCCATGGTAAATCATTAAAAAAGTACACGCACACTTTAACATTCCAAACCATAGTTATTGGCTTTTAAATCTGTTATTAAAGGGGATAGAGAATCAAAATCATCTTTTTCATGTTTTTGGTGTTAGTTCAGAGTCTCCCCGCTGTGGGGAATACACACGAAGTGCCAGCAAGTTTCAGAACCTCTGTTTCAAGTATTTCTCCTTTTTTGAATTGCCCCTAGAAAACAGGCCAGTCCGTTTTTGAGAGAAAACTTACGTCACTTTTTCACCAATAGCCCCCCCCCCCCCACACACACCCACCCACACCCACCCACTTTCACACACGCCCCTTCGAAATTAATTATTCATAAGGTTGTGCCCACCCATTTGTAACACTCGAAGAGAAGCAATGGCGAGCTACAGGTGTGCTTTCCCAGGCTGTTTTAGCGGACTACGATCTTCCCACGGAAAGCAGTGTACGTGATCACTGGCTTTTATTCATTTGTAACCGCATCCCCAGTACATACAACCGCCGACTAGTTCTTTGCTCTGCGCATGTCACGGAGGACTGTTTCACAAACCTTGCACGATTTCGAGCTGGCTTCAGTCGGCATTTAATACTCAGTAGAGGGTCAGTTCCGACTCTGCGACAAAATCAACCCCAGCAATCAGTACAGCCTGTGAGTATCACATTTTCTTTTGTTTTAAATTTGTGTTGCACCATATTCCTGTTGTAAGAATTGCACGTTAGAATGGCACGTTAGCTCTGGTTTGTTCCTCTAAAGGGAATGAGCTAACCCCTTAGCAGCTAGGGATGTGTATCGAGAACCAGTTCCTTTTGGGTATCATTAAGAAATGACTCGATCCACCGACATCAATAAGCTTTGTGCTTAACGATTATGTTATCGATCCTTCAGAGTGGCTGTTGTTTTGAGGGGTGTTTGTCAGGAAAATGATCATTTCTGTATTGATTACAGACCCTGCAGCAGGTCCGTAAACAACTTTTCTGCAGCGCGGCTTTGCTTTGAACCTTGAACCAATCGAAGCAGTGCTTCACAGATTGAAGCAATACTTCGATTATTCTTTCTTTCTTTTGCTTAATTTTCTCCTGCTAAAACCCTAAAGAGCATACGTCTGAGTATTATTTACCTTTTCTATGTTAAACCGACCTGTTATGTTCTTCTGAAACAGTTGATGTATTTTATAACTTAAAAACGGGAGCGATGCTAACGCGTTAGCATGTCTATGGCATTTTCAATGTTAAAAGTTAGCATTGCAGCTGTCATCACTTTTGGGTGCATTTGTTTTCAAATTGTAATATTTCTTAAATTTATTTTTGTTTATATATTAATAATCTAATGATTATTATATACAATTTTAAAGAAAGAGGCAAAAAAAACCTGAATAGAAACACAACAGAAAATATAAAAGCAATGAAAATAAATAAATAACACTTTCTTTTCAGTGAGAGCAAGGGCAGCCAGTCAAACAACGGCAACTGATCAGCGCCACCTACTTGCATTTCATAATGAGGTTGCCAAATAAGCTCCGAAACGAGGCCATTAAAGGCAAACGAGGCATTCTAAACCCAGCATAGTAACATAGCTGTTTCAGAGAGCCTTTTAGGAAGGTTCTGAGCCATTACAGACCCAACCAATTTTTGGGGGGCTACATATCACATCACAGAACAAGGATTAATGCCCCATTCAACCTCTCTCTATCACCTTTAAATGATGGTCTTTTTTGAAGACAATCAAAAGGCTTGTTGTAAACCACTTTTATTAATTTGAAATTTCAGTGAAGCTTGATTTTTGTAATGGCTATAATGCTTGAAAGATAATAATAAGAGTTGCCTTTTTACTGCTAGTATTGCATGGATTCTAGATCTGACTGTGACAAAAATGTGTGTCATCCATTATCTTCGGAAGACATGCCCAGGTCTACCACAGACAGTTACTTCTATGCCACACTCTTGTATTTGATTGCGAGTCTTATTGCTGCTAGATAACTAGAATAGAATCCCTGCTAGCTAATTGAAGTTATTTATTTATTTAGTATGTTGTCATTGTTGGTGGGTAGAGAATTTTTGTTTGTTTTTGTTTGTTTGTTTTTTGCATTCATAACTTTCAATGCATCATCACAATGTCCTCAAGCTTCAAGCAGAGCAAAAAAATAAAAAATATTGCTTTTCTCTTCTACGTTTTCTGAACTATATGGCTAGTTTTTTTGTTGTGATGCGGTGAAGTTGTATTTTGGGGGAAATTCTGTGGTGTTCTTTCAGTCGTGTGTGTGTGTGTGTGTGTGTGTGTGTGTGTGTGTGTGTGTGTGTGTGTGTGTGTGTGTGTGTGTGTGTGTGTGTGTGTGTGTGTGTGTGTGTGTGTGTGTGTGTGTGTGTGCATGCATTCAAAAATACTGAACCTTTGGCTGTGAAAAATACAGTTCTTCACCTTGGGATCAGAAATCCTAATCCCATTCGAAGTAGTCTCTTTGGGACTGCACACATTTCTCTCAGCAATTCTGCCATTGTTGGAGGCATTTTTGAAAGGCCTCTTTTGCAGTGATGTCTAGTTGGGCCGGTGCATTTCACATGATGTCTTCTCGTGTCGCTTTTATTTTGGAGAACAGCCAAAAATAAGAGAGAGCCATGTTACAAGAGTAGGGAGCCTGCCAAATCACAGGAGATTTGTGGTTGGCCAGCAAAGCCTGAATCAGCTGAGCAGGATGGGCAGGTGCGTTGTCATCATGGAGCTGCCAACTTTTCATGGCTCACAGATCCAGTCATTTGTGACACACAGTATCACAAAGGTGACATAGGACCTCCCGAAAATACTCTGTTATCCCCATGGGAGGAATCAACATGATTTTGACATTGCTGCACACCTGATGATGGTGATGTGAAGTGCCATTTATGGTGTGTATTATGGGATCCAAAGAGTTCAATTTTGCTCTTATCTGTCCAGACTGTATTCTCCCAGTATTTCACAGGCTTGTCTAAATGTTGTGCTGCAAGCTTTAAACAAGCTTTGACATGCTTTTATTTTTCAACAACAAAATCTTGCGTGGTGAGTGTGCATACATGCCATGGTGGTTGAGTGCATTACTTATTGTTTTCTTTGAAACAATTGTGCCTACTAATTCCAGGTCTTTCTGAACTGGTCTTTGGCTCTTTGACAACTCTTCTGATAATTGTTTTCAGTCTACTGTCAGAAATCTTATGAAGAGCACATGTTTGTGGCCAGTTTATGGTCAAATGACGTTCTTTCCACTTCCAGATTATGGCTCCAACAATGCTCACTGGAACATTCAGAAGTTTAGAAATCATTCTGTAACAAATGCCATCAGTATGTTTTGCAACATTAAGGTTGTAAATTATCTTGAGACAGCTCTTTGCTTTTACCCATCATGAGATGTTTCTTGTGTGACACCTTGGTATTGAGACACCTTTTAGTAGGCCATTAGTTGGAACTGAACCAGCTAATATTAATTTGCATTAACAAGGGGCAGGATTGGTTTCTAACTACTGCTAGATTTCAGCTGGTGTCTTGGCTTTCCGTGTCTTTTTGTACCTCCCTTTCTTCAGGTGTTCAGTACTTTTTTCCTGTGTCATTTCACAACTTAATTTACGAGGGTAGGCTGAAAAGTTCTAAGGCTCCCCATGAAGGCGTAATGCATTAACTGCATTATACAGAGAGAGAGAGAGAGAGAGAGAGAGAGAGAGAGATCAACCACCCCAGATAGTGAATTGACATACTATAAACGTCACATTTTGTGCACAGTTTGATTTATTTATCGATTGCCTATACCTGCTTATCTTGTTAGGAGTTGCTATAAAATGGTCTTTCCAGTATACTCACTGGGAATATCTCACACACTGCATCACAGACACGACTCAACATCAAATAGTACAGATAAAAGGAAAAATAGAAATGTCAAGGAGTCTTCGTCAGGATTTATGCTCATACGCAAGGAAATCTAATTTAGGTTTCAAATCAAATTATTCCACTTTGACATTCAGAAGTGACCATGTTAGATTTATGTGTTTGGACAGTTTAATCACTTAGGGAGATGATGACCTTCACTGTCCTTTTTGACAGTCTAGGTGTGGACACACTAGGCTAGTTGATGAGGATGGTATCTGCTGTGTTTGACGATGGTTCTTCATTCTGCTGCTGCTTGTGTGATCCTTCTGTCTCTTCTTATTTGTCAAAAACACTCTGCGCAGAGAATATCTTCTGCAGAGTGTAAAGCCTACTGAGAGAAACTTCTAAAACGTTAGTCAAACTGAATAACCTAAACTAAATAAGAGTGTCACAGAGTTGTGCTACATAGTCCATGGGACAAGCAGGTTTTCGGCACCACTTAAGGGGCAGAAACGACACTTAGAATCCAGCCTCAGTGTATCATGGCTTACACAAAAATGTACTACAGCCATCCCAGGGTGGTAGCTGTAGCCAGGTAGGGGTCAGTGAAGAATTACACAGAAGTCAAACTTTAAAAATGCTCCAATCATGTTGAAAACTATATCACATTGCTTGTCTGATCATAACGATTCCAAAAAGGTATAGTTTGGACTATCTGTGACAGGATGTTCTGGAGTTATGGGGTAAAAACAGCAAAAATGGTGACAAAGGTCAAGTTCAGTTTGTAGAGGGGTCAAAATTTAAAGTTGCTCCAATATCAGTAAAAAATAATGCAAATAGTTATTTGGATTAATAGGGTTCTAATAAGGAATAGTTTGCACCATCTGTCATGCTTAGTTTTCATGTTACAGGGTAACATATGTCACATGTTATGGAATCCAATGGATGTTGACCTTGTTTGACCTTTACTTCGGAGACCAAACATTCAACATAGTCAAAACTATTCAATTTATTAATCATTTTATTTCAACCAATAATTTGCATCATTTTTACTGAAATTAGCGCAACTTTAACTTTTGACCCCTGTACAAACTGAAACTGACCTTTGTCCCCATTTTTGCCATTTTTACCCCGTAACTCCAGAACATTCCGTCATAGACAGTCCAAACTATACCTTTTTGGAATCGTTATGATCAGACAAGTAATGTGATATATGACTGGAGTATTTTTAAAGTTTGACCTCTGTGTAATTCTTCATTGACCCCTACCTGGGTACAGCTACCACCCTGGGATGGTTATCATACATTTTTGTGTAGGCCACAATACACTGAGGCTTTATTCTAAGTGTCATTTCTTCCCTTTAAGTGGTACCGATTAGGTCAAAATTGATGACTGGCTCATGGACTAACTGCACCTTTTATGTTATAGATGCCATGTTGACTTCTGCTGGTGACTCCACTTCCCAGTAGTTCTATAAATGCTTTTGGAAGTCTGTCTGTTCAAGGTTCAAGGTTCAAAAGGTTTATTGTCATATGTACAGTAAGAAACGTATTTCCCTGTGCAATGAAATTCTCTTCTTTGCTGCTCTCACCGGGTGTCTATAATAATAGTCAAAATAGGCATTAAAAAAAAAAGCATTAAAAGCATTAAGCATTAAAAAGTAAAGTAACAATAAAGGTGCAGTTACAGTATGAAGTGAAATGAAATAATGTGCAAATAGCAAGATTCAAGTATTAACAGTTAACAGTAAAGTAACAGTAAGGTGCAGTAACAGTGTGAAGTGACCCCAGGGGGTCTGCTCAGTCCTTAGCAGCATTCAGCAGTCTGATGGCAGTGGGGTAGAAAGAGTTTTTGAAGCGGGTGGTTTTGCATTTCACACTCCTGAACCTCCGTCCTGAAGGCAGCAGTGTGAACAGTCCGTATTGGGGATGTGTAGGGTCTTTTATGATGGCGGCAGCTCTATTGTGGACTCTCCGATGGTAGATGCTCTGCAGAGATGGTAGTGGCGTCCTCGTGATCTTTGATGCGGTCTTCACTACTTTCTGCAGGCGTTTGCGGTCATTCACCGTTGAGCTGCCATACCACGCAGTAATCGAGGTGGTGAGAATGGACTCAATGATGCAGCTGTAGAAGTTGCTGAGAATCTTGGGTGACATGCCAAATTTCCTCAGCCTCCTCAGGAAGTACAGCCGCTGCTGAGCCTTCTTTACCACCTGTGTGGTGTTAAGTGTCCAAGTGAGGTCACTACTGATGTGGACCCCCAGATATTTAAAGCTGCTCACTCTCTCCACCTTGCGGCCTTGGATAGACAGTGGCTGATGAGGTTCCCTCTCCCTCCTCATGTCCACTATCATTTCCTTGGTTTTATCTGTGTTCAGGGTGAGGTTGTTGACTCCACACCATGTCACCAGGCCTTCCACCTCCCTCCTGTAAGCTGCTTCGTCTCCGCCGGTGATGCGTCCAATCACAGCAGTGTCGTCAGCAAACTTTATGATGGTGTTGTCGGGGTGAGAGGCGGCACAGTCGTAGGTGAAGAGGGTGTAGAGAATAGGGCTGAGGACGCAGCCCTGCGGGGTACCGATGTTGGTGGTGATGCTGGCTGAGATCTTATTCCCAATCTTGACAGACTGTGGTCTGCCAGTCAGAAAGTCCAGAAGCCAGTCACAGAGGGTGGGGTGGAGTCCAAGGGCAGACAATTTGTAGGTGAGTTTGTGAGGGATGACCGTGTTGAAAGCAGAGCTGTAGTCAATGAAAAGTACTCTGATGTAAGAGTCTTTATTTTCCAGGTGGGAGAGGGAGGCGTGCAGGGCGGCGGCAATGGCATCCGAAGTTGACCTGTTGTGCCTGTAAGCGTACTGCAGGGGGTCTGTGATGTCCGGTATGCAGCCCTGAATGTATGACAGTACCACTCTCTCGAAACACTTCATAATGATTGGAGTGAGTGCCACTGGCCTATAGTCATTCAGGCAAGATGGGGGGTTCTTCTTGGGGAGGGGGATGATGGTGGTGGTCTTGTAGCAGGTGGGAACAGTGCATTGACTGAGGGAAAGGTTGAAGATGGAGGTAAGAACGTCAGTCAGCTCGTTGGCACACGCTCTGAGGGCACGACCAGGTATGTTATCCGGGCCAACAGCTTTCCGGAGCCGAATACTCCTCAGTGCTCTGTGTACCTGGGCTGGTGTGTCTGTCTGACATGATCAACCAGAACTTTGAAGAAGTGTTACTATATTCTGTCATCTTCAGGTCGCACTCTCAGTACCAGGACTTCCAGCATTAGAGAAGGGAGAGTTCTACTCCTGTTACTTTCAGGACAGCCACAGTCCTGCTACTGTCACAGAAACTGGGGTCAGCTGCCATTCGCCCGACACCAGCCAGGTGCCCATGGTGCCTCCCGGAAAAGGTGAGTGGATTTTAACCGCCAGGCCTAGAGCATGTTTTTTCCATCTCCTGATCTTAATTTGGCAGCCATATTGCACAGGTGTCAACAGAGGTTGTTTGATATTTGCTGTCTATGGTACTTTATAAGCAGTTTGTCATTAATCAAAACCATGTCGCTGTTTTCATTAAATGTGCTGATTTTGAATGTCTTCATTGCATCTTGTCATTGCAGTTCATAATTCTGTGAAGGGCCAAAATGGCCAATCTTGCAATTTCCATCACTTTCAGTACATTTTCCAAGAAGCTTCACATTCATAAGAGAACAAAAGCAAGTTTAAGCTCCCCTTCACACACAGTGCGAAGTTTGGACGAAAATGGCGAAACAGAGCGAAACAGTTCAAAATTAGTGCACGAAACATTGCGCCGACGGGCAGGCGTGCACGAACCTGGTGCGAGAGTTCATGCACAAGCTGGTGTCCGTCGAGCAGGAACAGTGCCAGGTGCACCACATGGGCGCCGCTTATGTGGAAGAAAAGAAAACCAGCTGGTACGTGTGGAACCACATCGCGCCGCTTATGTGGAAGAAATAATAAAATAAAAACCATCCATTACTTGTGGGACCACATTGTGCCATTTATGTGGAATAATAAAAAAGAAAAAACACACCACCCGGGACGCGAACTCGTGCCTTTCAAAACCTCTGATTCCCAGCCAGAGACTTTACCACTGAGTTATGGAGCTGTTGTTTGAAAGCTGCGGGAATCTGCCTCATATCAGGAAGGACATGGAAGTATTACAAAAAAATTAAAATCCCACACCATACGAGGTCTGTTAGAAAAGTATCCTACCTTTTTATTTTTTTCAAAAACCATATGGATTTGAATCACGTGTGATTGCATCAGCCAAGCTTGAACCTTAGTGTGCATGCGTGAGTTTTTTCACGCCTGTCGGTTGCGTCATTCGCCTGTGAGCAGGCTTTGTGTGAGCACTGGTCCACCCCTCTCATCGTTTTTTTTTATTGCGAATAAATGTTGCTTTGCGCCATGCGGCTCCACCGCGACGCGCGGAACTCCTCCGCACGTCTGTCTGTGTGCCGAAAAAGTGCTGATGTTCACGTCTTTTCACAATTCCTGTGCTAGTCAGACGACATACCGGATCAAGACAGCGTCCAGTTTAGAAATGAACGTCATATTCCACTGTTACAGGAGTTTTTGTCATGGAAAGAGGAGCGGAATTCCACGTGTCGCAGTGGAGCCGCATGGCGCAAAGCAACGCCATGATGAAGCCTCACAGGACATGTTGGGGCATGTCCAGCTCATGCTCAATTTCTCGGATAATCACACGACTGAAAAGCAACCGACAGCCGTCTGAAATCCATCTGAAAGCCGTCTTGTGAGACCAACACAGTGAGGTGGTTTTGTGCCGCATCATGAACGGCTCCATGGCGCGTCCCTCCGCTTTTCTTTCCATGAAAAAAACTCCTGTAACAGTGGACTGTGCCAAAAAAGTGCTGATATCCACGCCTTCTGCCTTTTTGTGAAAGTCAGACGACGTCCCGGATCAACAAAGACTTCACGTTGGAAATGATCTGGTTGTTTCAGTGGGGTTTGAGCCTGTCGATTGGTGCTCGGAGCGCTGCGCGCTCTCAGCAGTTGTGGGCAGTCTTTAAACCGTCTGGATCACTCCTTAATCTGTGTAATCCCCATAAAATCGTCCCTGAAAGCCATATTAATTTTCCGAACGGTGTCCACCTGGAGGTCTCTCACAGTTTCTGGAAAAGAAATTGATGCAGCAAAGCTCCAAATCGTTCAGACATGTATTCGCAATAAAAAAACGACTAGAGGGGTGGACCAGTGCTCACACAAAGCCTGCTCACAAGCGAATGACGCAACCCACAGGCGTGAAAAAACTCACGCATGTGCACGAAGGTTCAAGCTTGGCTGATGCAATCACACGTGATTCAAATCCATATGGTTTTTGAAAAAAATAAAAAGGTCGGATACTTTTCTAACAGACCTCGTATAAGAACATGCATTTATCAAGTGAGCAATACAAATATGATCTGTCTGTTCCTCTGGTTCATGGTCATAGACATACAGTCATGAAATGACATGAATGAGAAGCAGCGTGCTCTGATGTCCACATCTACTGGTCAGGTGCATCCAGTCGGCTGCACGCGTGTTCTGCCTGACACGCGAGTCTTGTGGATGGCGCGCCACAGCACAGACACCGCGTCATGTGGAACAGAGCTCACTTGGGTGATGTGACGCTCAGATCACCCACTGCGTGTTCTGGTCTGACGGTCCGTTTCAACCTGGGGGCTGTCATTGTCCACTCCGTGCGCGTGCTTGCTTGCTGCAGCTTGTTGCCACAACGGCGATATATGTTTTTATTTATGTCCACGTAAATAATCGAAATCAATCAGACACACGTGCCTCACAGTGGACAGTTGGTTGCCCATGTCTGTCCAAACACAGTAGGTGTTGCGTAGTTGGAATGTCCAGAATGACAGATCACCACATCTGCTTCTGTCGGAAGCCACACTTCCCGTGAGTGGAACGCAGACACCCACATGTCAGTGTGTGTGTTTCAGACTCGTGGGGAACTTAGACAAATTTCACAGCAGTACGACAGTGATTGTCTGCAGTCTCTTGTCGTGTCAAGAGTGTGACTGGCCACACATTTTCTAAGTGCAATGCGAGCGGTGTTAGTTGTTCGTGCATGTCACACCTGGAATTTGGCCGGCACCTGCCGTGAGAGGGTGTGATGGGTTCGCCGAGTGTACACTTCATCTTTCAGGGGCTTGTGTGCACAGATAGTTGTAGCAACAGGTGTACGAGGCGTTGGAGGCAGAGACACCATTACACAGTTTGCACACGATTCCTGCGTCATGCGCACTAAGTGTGCACTTTGTCCAAACTTCGCACTATGTGTGAAGGGGCCCTAAAGCAAGTCCTACAAATTTTGCCGTTTGGTGATTTCTGAGACGAAATCATTTTTATCAGTTAGGTGATTTTGAGTTTGTCAATGCTTCTTTTTTAACTTTCAAAAATACTGTCCTGCCTGCTATAGTAAATATTTATATTATGTCATTAAAAAAATAAATTGAGTTAAAATAAGGTGAGGACCAAACATGCTTACCACCTTTTGATATGAGATGCAGAGCAACTACCCCTTTTACAGCTGGGTGTACTGGAACAAGCAGTTGTCTAATCCAATGATGCAGACTGGGAATGGGGCAGCCCAGTCTCATTTGAACACTGGTCTACATATTAGTCATCTAACTCATGATTCCACTGACCTGCTCTACATTTGGGATTATGACCAATACTTTGTGAACCACTAAGCTTGCGTGGATGTCTTTTTCCACCATGTTGAAGTGTTAAATTGTTGTTGAATTCAACTCCAAGTGATAAATGGAACCAGCTAATAATGACACAACACCATCCCCAACAAGCTGCAATTGTCAGAGCGGGCAGAGGCCCGGCACCCATAGCGGCTGGACCCACAAACCAGACTCCCAGACTAGGCTTTGGTGAAAGAGAAATCATGGTCTTTATTCCAGGCCTTGGTTCGGTACACATGTGGTCAGTTTGCAAAGCAGAAGTACCAACAGGATTAGGCTGAGACGCAGTCAAAAATGAGCAGGGTTCAGAGGCATGAGCAAACACAGACTTCTGGGATGAGGCAAGAGACATGGTCGAGGAATACAGAGCAGGATTTGGAACACGGCAAGACAAAACTCAGGACTGTGGAAGGCACTGGAAATTGTACAAAGACAACAATCTGGCTGTGAGACTGAGGGCTTAAATTACAGGTGGTGTAAACAAGGTGCATGTACAGACTGATTAGGAAACAAGGTGCATGTGTGGAGGGAAGAATCTAGAAATGGGGTGTGGCTAGTGGACCAAGATAGAGTACTGTGCAAATAGTTGAGGGAGGACTGATGAAAGAGACAAAGATGCGTGAGCAGGTGCGAGAGCGTGCGTGAATCAAAACACAAAGCAGACAGAAACAAGGGGAAAGACAAAGACATGAGGCAGATGCAGTGATGTGAAGTGAGAACATGATCAGATATGAGTGAGGGATAAAGACAAAATGGCAGGTGCAGGACGTGGAGTGAAACAGAGGTCTATGAACAGAACAAAAGAATGTCAGAGGAAAGAGAAAATAAACCCAAGGACAAAATGAGACTGGAACTGACTAAGAAAACAAAGTGGCTAAACAAACTATAAATAAAACAGACTCGGTGATTAACACAACCCAACATTAAAGCACAGCAGGTAATGTAACAAATGAGAAGAACAAAATAAACAAGTGATAAACAATGCAAACACAAACTGGCTGAACAAAACAAGAACGGAACTGGACAATGGCTAGAGTATGAAAAGTAACAAAGAAACGAAATGACAAAGCAAAATAGAACAAAATAAACACATGATAAATAATTAATAAAACAGAGCTGGGGCAGATGGTGGGTAAAAGGAGGAAAAATAGGATCAAAAAATAGAATCAAGTAGGCAATTCACAAAAAGCTGAATTTAGCGGCCATTTCTTTTTTGTTAAGGTTGTAGGATGTGATTATTATTTGTAATTGTTTTTTTGTCACACCAAGGGTTGAAAAATGAGCCCAATTCCACTTGTTGTTGATGCATGTTCACTGGGTGCAAAAGTGTAAGTGTTTCGGATTGAAACTACGAATGATGCTTAGTGAGGAAAATAAGTATTTGAACACCCTGCGATTTTGCAAGTTCCCCCACTTAGAATTCATGGAGGGGTCTGAAATTTTCATCTTAGGTGCATGTCCACTGTGAGAGGCAATCAAAAAAAAAAAAAATCCGGAAATCATAATGTATGATTTTTTTTTTTTTTTTTTTTTTTTTTATATAATTTATTTGTATGTTTACTGCAGCAAATAACTATTTCAACACCTGTGAAAATCAGTGTTAATATTTGGTACAGTAGCCTTTGTTTGCAATTACAGAGGTCAAACATTTCCTGTAATTTTTCACCAGGTTTGCACACACTGCAGCAGGGATTTTGGTCCACTCCTCCATACAGATCTTCTCCATATCTTTCAGGTTTGGAGTTTCAGCTCCCTCCAAAGATTTTCTATTGAGTTCAGGTGTGGAGACTGGCAAGGCCACTCCAGGACCTTGAAATGCTTCCTACGAAGCCCCTCCTTAGTTGCCCTGGCTGTGTGTTTGGGGTCATTGTCATGCTGGAAGACTCAGCTATGACCCATCTTCAATGCTCTTACTGTGGGAAGGAAGTTGTTTGCCATAATCTCGCTCCTCCCTTCCTCCTGCCTTCCTCCTCCCTTCAATACGATGCATTCGTCCTGTCCCCTTTGCAGAAGAGCACCCCCAGAGTATGATGTTTCCACCTCCATGCTTCACAGTTGGGATGGTTTTCTTGGGGTTGTTCTCATCCTCTAAAAATGGTAAGTGGAGTTGATTCCAAAAAGCTCTATTCTGGTCTCATCTGACCACATGACCTTCTCCCATGCCTCCTCTGGATCATCCAGATGGTCACTGGTGAACTTCAAACGGGCCTGGACATGTGCTGGCTTGAGCAGGCTGGCTTGCTGCCCTGCAGGATTTTAAACCATGACATCATGTGTTACTAATGTAATCTTTGTGACTATGGTCCCAGCTCTCTTCAGGTCATTGACCAGGTCCTCCTGTGTAGTTCTGAGCTTTCTCAGAATCATCCTTACCCCACAAAGTGAGATCTTGCATGGAATCCTTGACCTAGGGAGATTGACAGTCATCTTGTGTTTCTTCCACTTTCTAATAAATAATCATAACAGTTGTTGTCTTCTACCAAGCTGCTTGCCTGTTGTCCTGTAGTCCATCCCAGCCTTGTGCAGGTCTACAGTTTTGTCCCTGGTGTCCTTAGACAGCTCTTTGGTCTTGGCTATGGTGGACAGGTTGGAGTGTGATTGATTGAGTGTGGGAACAAGTGTCTTTTATACAGGTAAGAAGTTCAAACAGGTGCAGTTAATACAGGTAAAGAGTGCAGAATAAGAGGGCTTCTTAAAGAAAAATTAACAGGTCTGTGAGAGCCAGAATTCTTGCTGGTTGGTAGGTGTTCAAATACTTATTTCCAGCAGTAACATACAAATAAATTATTAAAAAATCATACATTGTGATTTCCAGATTTTTTTTTTTTTTTTTTTAGATTATGTCTGTCACAGTGGACATGCACCTAAGATGAAAATTTCAGACCCCGCCATGATTTCTAAGTGGGAGAACTTGCAAAATCGCAGGGTGTTCAAATACTTATTTTCCTCACTGTATGTTGTGTTGCTTTGCACGAAGATAGGGCTCTTCATCTACAATTGGGGAATTTTTCCTGTGCTAAAATTCATGTTTGTGCATGTGTGATTCTGCATAGTGTTTTCATGTCCACGTGTACTACTAAGATGCAGAATTCAACCCTTGCTTTCATGAATCTATGTTAAGCCAATCCATTTATTCTAAACCACCAAACATTTATTCTAAATTTTCACAGCAGTGAGAGAAACAGACACCCACTAATCTTTTTCATGTAGTTACTGCACTTTGAAGAAAATGTCCTTTGGTTTGGTTGATGGCTGTTTAGCATGCCGTGAGTGGCCTGTTAGTTCTGCGTGGTAACAGTACAAACCACTGTTTGTAAAGGAAAATGAAAGCTTCTATAGAGGTCACAGTCATCCATACATAAACAGGATTTGTGTGTCTGCTTGCTTCTTGCACACTCTCTGCGTTCTAGCTGCATTCCTTAAACTCAGTGCTTGTTGTCATTCTCATGGTGGAGGGCTCAAGGAGAAGCAGCCAGGGAGGTATTACTGAGATTTGGACACATCCCTTATGTATTTAGGGATCTAGAAAGGGCTTACCTATTTCTGTAACTGTCGCTTAGGAGTGTAAATAAGATTTTTGCTCATTTTTAAAATAACAGTACTTCTGAATTCTCCTGAGAAAACCTGTGGCCGAAAGCTGCAGTTGAGCTTTAAATCTGAGTCTGTCTCTATAGTACAGTGCTTCTCAATTATTTTCCATTGCGCCCCCCCCGGAAGAAAACATTTCGTGCCCCCATCCCACTCTCCGCCGTGACTATAAATAGTATCATTTGTCCATAAAATTGTTATAAGTACACCTCTGCATAACATTGTACCCTTATTAACATTAAATAAAACAAAAAAGAGCGAACTTTAGATTAACTTACAGCAAAGAATAACTTCATTAACATTGTTTTTCAGTCTCTAACAGAAAAAAATTTGCATCACTTTGCTTGAAATTAA
Source organism: Thalassophryne amazonica (assembly GCF_902500255.1). Classification (NCBI taxonomy): domain Eukaryota; kingdom Metazoa; phylum Chordata; class Actinopteri; order Batrachoidiformes; family Batrachoididae; genus Thalassophryne; species Thalassophryne amazonica. The sequence goes on from NC_047105.1 coordinate 113,243,803, forward strand.
AAAAAAATTCATCCTTAAACTATAAACATTTTTTGACCATCTGCCATTTGATACTGAAAAACAAAATTAAATAAAATCAGTAAATAATAATAAATTCAAATTGATCAGAACACTTATTCAGAGCACAATATATAAAACACTTTAACAGACAAAACAAAAATGAATAAAACAATTCGTGCAGATTTTTTTGTGATTTTTATTTATTTTTTTTTTTGTATTAGTTTTTATTTTTGCAGGACTTGCGTCATCCAGTGTGACAGAGACCATGTCTACTGCTGCCCAGCTCCTCTGCGAAGGTGCTATGATGCTCGCTGGTTTACTGAAGCAGAATTCACAAAGCGGGATGATTGCTGGCAATATTCGGCATGTTTTCGCTGAAAAAAACTCAAGCGGCTTATCTGTGTGATTGGGGTGTAATGTCTTTAAGTGACGCCTTAATTTATTTGGCTTCATGCTGTCCGCTGCCAACATTTTAAGACACAGCGGTCTTTCCTCGTCTCGCGAAAGATGAAAAGGTGCGAAAAAACTTAGTGCGAAAAAAAGCCCTACATAGAGCTGCGTTGCATTATGCTTGAGTCCTCAGTACTTCTTGCGCACACTCTGACAATGAGAGCGCCACTGCCACCTACTGTAGTGGATGTGCAATTACACCTTTTTGTAGTAGGGAAACAAAAGCATGTTCCTTGTGGTCCCCCCCCCCCCCCCCCCCCCCGGGCATTGCACCTCACTATTTGAGAAGGACGGCCATAGTACAACACATCTGAGCTGTGACCAAAATGGTTTTCACAGTGTTGTCATGGTTTAATCACACAACAACCAACAGCCTGAAACATAGTTTCAGTGTATTAAAATAAAAAATCAAAAAAATGATTCCAAGCTTGTAATAACTTCAAAGTTGTATACAAAAAAGGATTGTTCATCACAGCTCGCTTCCGATAACACTGACTCAAAACAACTCAGGCCTGATTAACTCAAGGCTTGCATGGGTTAAAGGGGGGGGGGGGGGAACACCTTAGCACTTGTGCATACTGATTTACCAATAGTGCACAGTGGAGATTGCATCTTTCAAATGCACACAGTTGTGCATATTGTCCACGTAGCATGTTTGCCTTCATGAATATGCAATGTTGGGTCTTCACAATTACGCAAAATTCTGGGAGGGAAAATGCACACAGGTGAGGTTTGCACACACAGCACTGTTTATCAAGGTCAAACATACACAGAATAAAAAAAAAAAGAAGAAGAAATATTGTAAATGTTGGTCATATTTAAACTTTACTTTGTGTAGAACACAGCATAATTATTGACCAGTTTGCTTAAATACCTTCGATGGAACAACAATTAAATGTCTGAAATAAGAGCGTTTTGTTTGTGTGTTTGTTTGAACACGCTATATGGCATAGCTCATGCATAATGAAGCACAAGGTGCCTACCTACAAGTGACTGATTGAATTCCATCTTGTGCTTGTGGCTATTAAAACATGCACATTACCACCTGTGTCCAGCTGCACAGCTAGTCTTAGTAAATCACCAGCAAAACTGTCTCCACACCAACATACAAAACTTTGAATTTCCCATACAAATTAGCACTTGTTATCTTAGATCTCAGTAAATCAGACCCTAAACACCATCATCTTTTCAATTCAATTCAAATTTATTTATATAGCACATTTAAAACACAGCTGCAGCTGACCAAAGTGCTTCACAATAATAGCAATACAAAAGTGTAAAATATTAACAAAGGAAAAGAATAAAATACATAAATAAAAAATCTAAAAATACAGAGCAAAATAGCAGAGCAAAGCATGCACCACTTAGCCAGTGTTGAAAGCCAGGGAGAAGAGATGAGTTTTCAGTCTGGACTTAAACTGTCCCACCGACTCTGAGGACCTGACAGTCAGCGGAAGATCGTTCCAGAGTCATGGTGCTGCGACAGAAAAGGCTCTATCACCTCTGGATTTAAGCCTGGCGTTAGGAACAGCCAGGAGAAGCTGGTCAGCTGACCTCAGAGCCCTACGTGGAATGTACACCTGCAAGAGCTCACTCAGATACATTGGGCCTATACAGTGCAGACACTTAAAAACAATCAGCAAAACTTTATATTTAACACGAAAGCCGACAGGGAGCCAGTGTAAGGTGCAGAGCACAGGGGTGATGTGCTCATGCTTCTTTGTTTTAGTCAAAAGGCGGGCTGCAGCATTCTGTACACTCTGCAGGTGCTGTAGGGAGCGCTGGTCCAGCCCAACATAGAGAGCATTACAATAATCCAGACATGATGTTATAAATGCATGGATAGCTCTTTCAAAATCAACTCGAGTAAAATAAGATTTAATCTTGGAAAGAGTCCTCAGCTGAAAGAACCTGGCCCTGATGACAGAGCTGATGTGCTTATCAAATCTGAACAATGGGTCAACTGTCACCCCTAGATTTTTTACAAAAGGGCGGCAAAAAGACAGAGGACCAATAGCACTGTCTTGTCCTTGTAGAGGGTTACTTTGTCTGAACACTAAAATCTCAGTTTTATTTTTATTAAGATTCAGAAAATTACCTCTCATCCAGACTTGTACATCATTCAGACAGTCCTGTAGTGTTTTTCCAGCAGCCTGGGTATCACAGGAAAAAACAGGAAGGTAAATCTGAATGTCGTCTGCAAAACAATGAAAACAGACTTTGTGCGTGTTTAAAAACAGACCCAAGAGGGATCATGTACAAAGCAAAGAGAAGTGGTGCTAAAATTGAGTCCTGGGGCACGCCATATTTAAGAGGAGACACAGAGGAAGAGTACTGTCCTACATTAACAGAAAAACTTGTGTTGGAAAGATAGGACCGAAACCAATTTAGCGCTGAACCCTTAATACCTATGTGCGTCTCGAGGCGAGTCACAAGGACACTGTGGTCCACTGTGTCAAAGGCTGCAGATAAATCTAAAAGCATAAGAACCGCAGAGTTCCCAGCATCAACAGTTAAAAGAAGGTCATTAAAAACTTTTAAAAGGGCCGTTTCAGTGCTGTCTTAATTTAAAACCAGATTGAAACTTCTCCCCCATTTCATTAAGATCCAGATAAGCCTGCAATTGGTCATAGACAGCTTTCTCTAAGACTTTAGACGCAAATGGCAGTTTAGAGATCGGTCCATAGTTGGACAACACTTTTGGGTCAAGATTGCTCTTTTTGATGAGCGGCTGGACTACAGCATGCTTAGAGCTGACGGAAAACAGCCACTTGATAGAGAAGCGTTCACAAGTTCAGCAATGTATGGACCAATACACTGAAAAACATCTTTAAACAAATGATCTGGAACAATGTCCAAAGTGCAGGAATAAGACTTAAGCTGATTAACAATTTTAGTCAGCTCACAAATAGATACAGGATTAAAACAAAAACAACATGACATATGGGTGGATCTGCTGACTCCACCTCAGATACAGGAGATGATCTAAGATCAGAGATTTTATTTCTGAAATAAGAGAAAATCTTCACAAAGGCTGGCCGAGGGCACAGCAATATTTGTCGCACGAGGATTAATGAGCGAATTCAGAGTGTTAAAAGAGCGTCTGAGTTCACGAATGCGCTCGTTTAACCAAGGCTGTGCCATGGGCTTTAAGTGCTTCAGCCGTAAAGGAGCCACAGAGTCCAAAGCCTTTGTGCACGCACTATTAAAATAAGAAAGGAGTTCATCAGGAGTTGCGTTATCTGAGTCGTTTCTATGCGTTTCATGAAAAGCATTAGAAAACAGGGCGGCTGACTGAGTATTGAATGTGCGCACCCAGCGCGCCATGGCGCACAGACTGACCACGCTCCGAGACAGCATTACCGAGAATAAAACAGCAAAGTGATCAGAGAAGTGGGTTTCACAAATGTCAGTTACATTGGGATTAAGACCGAAAGAAAGCACAATATCCAAAATATGCCCCTTCTCGTGCATACAGCTTGACACAGACTGAGTCAAATTAAAAGAGTCAATCAAATCCAAGAAGTCTTTAACCATCGGCTTGGATTCGCAACAGACGTGGATATTAAAATCCCCAACAATCAGAAAGTGATCGTAATTCAATGATAAGCTGGCCACAAAGTCAGTAAAGTCCTGAATGAAGTCTTTATTTGGCTTTGGATGGCGATACACCAGCGCACACAGGACTGGAATATCAGAGCTTATCACAAAAGTCTGCAGTTCAAAGCTGGAGAACACATCTGCCGGTACCTGCCGACAGGTGTAGCTTTCTTTATATACAGTAGCAAGCCCACCGCCTCTGCCAGTCATCCGAGGCATATTAAAGTAAAGGCATGCAGGGGGTAAAAGCTCGGAGAAAGGTGAAGACTCATCGACTTGGAGCCAGGTCTCTGTTAGCAGCATTATATCCAGTTTGTGCGATGTAAAGAAGTCTTTCAATAAAAACGTTTTGTTGGCTAGCAATCTAGCATTCAACAGGCCAAGGCGTAATGACACACTTTCACAGACCCGCGAGGAGCAGCGACACAGCGGCCGGAGGGCGCCAAAATCCACCCCGTGGTGCTTCGCCCGGCGTTTGAGCTGAGGTGCAGGCCAGTGTCCAAACATGCAGGGAACACGGGCTGGATCCATTGTAATCCATACGATCTTCTAAATACTGGGAATCCAGGAGTCCTGAAGAGAGGGACAATTCCATGGATGGATCTCCAGTGAGCCTTAATTTTCACAAGGACACCTCTGCGCTTCCCGCACTTTCTGGATCGCTTCCTGTGCATGAAGACAGGTGAGCGCAGCAGGTAAGCAGGTACAGAGCTCAAGGGAGGAGGGAGTCTGGATGTTTGGTCCCCAAAACTGTTACTTAAAACCAACTCGTGAGAAAGTTTGAGATCAATGAGTGCCTAGTGATCATACACTAGCAATCCAGTGATGCTTTCACACAGAATAAATAACAAGCAGAGCAGGTAGACAATTTAAATACATCTTTTTACTGGGAATATTATAAGGTTGTGTCACCCAAACACCCTCACAAATGGTTTTAAGTGGTATACTATTCTGTATTTTGGCCCCCACTTGAAACATCTCAAAATTTAAATATTCTTTAGAGGTAGGAAACTTATTATATCATTATTATTAATATCACTTATCGTTATATTGTCACACTGTGTAAAAGTTGTTTGACACCTGTATATTTTTTAGCAGTTTCCACTCAGTCACACTCATCTGTAAAGCCTAATTACTGCTGAACATACAGTTGTATGTAAAAGTTTGGGCACCCCTGATAATTTTCATGATTTTCCTTTATAAATCATTGGTTGTCTGGATCAGACATTTCAGTTAAATATATCATATAGCAGATGAACACACTGATATTTGAGAAGTGAAATGAAGTTTCTAGTATTTACAGAAAGTTTGCAATAATTATTTAAACAAAATTAGGCAGGTGCATAAATTTGGGCACCCTAGTTATTTTATTGACTTGAATACATTTCACACTATTGGAACACAAAATTGGTTTGGTAAGCTCATTGGCCCTTGACTTCCTTACACAGGTGAATGCAATCATGAGAATCATGAGGGTATTTAAGGTGGCCAGTTGCAAATGTTTCTCCTTTTTGTATCTCTTCTAATGAGTAGCAACATGGGAGCCTCTAAACAACTCAAATGACCTGAAAACAAATATTGTTCAACATCATGGTTTAGGGGAAGGATTCAAAAAGCTATCTCAGAGATTTCAGCTGTTTCCACTGTGAGGAACATAGTGAGGAAATGGAAGACCACATGCACAGTACTAGTTAAGGCCTGAAGTGGCAGGCCAAGAAAAATCTCAGATAAGCTGAAGCGAGGGATGATGAGAACAGTCATAGTCAACCCGCAGACCTGGGAGTCTGGATGTTTGGTCCCCAAAACTGTTACTTAAAACCAGCTCGTGAGAAAGTTTGAGATCAGTGAGTGCCTAGTGATCATACACTAGCAATCCAGTGATGCTTTCACACAGAATAAATAACAATACAGCAATAACCAACAGAAAACGCAGAGCAGGTAGACGACTGCCGGTACATGCTGGCGCCATCTTATTTAATGTGCATATTACTTTTCACTCACCAAATACAAATAGCATATAATTAACATTAGCTGATTAGTTTGTGAGGAATTTTGATGAATTGTATCACAAGAAAGATCGACTTTGATTTGTGTATGTAATATCCCATAAACATGTCTGCCACCTTCTGGATGCTTAGTGAATGCTGAACAGATTATGGAATACTAAACTAAACTAAAACACTGCAAAAACACTAAATTTTGACAAGAATATTTGTCTAATTTCTAATTGAACTATCTTGTTTACACTTAATATAAGATGCAATCACTTAAGTAAAATTTCAGTAAGGTATAAAGACTTTTTTGAGATGATAGATTTTAAAAATATTAAGTGAAAGATTCTTGGAAACACGTATCCGAGTCGTATCCGATGTCTGCTTGTCCATATGGGTGATCATGCAACATACCACCAGACGAGAAAGAGGAAAAAACATGAGGGATATTTTTTTATGTCACGTTTTCCCACACAGTTTTCTGCACAGTTTGTCCTCCCTTTGAATTATCGTCCAATCAGTGTGAGTGTACCGCCCCTTGAGGATAACTTTAGCCATGCTCTCATAGACTTCATGTAAAACTTTTTTGTTCTTGTTTTTGTTTTTCAAGCAATAGGCTCTCTGTGTAATCTATTACAGCTCCATTTGCATACATATAACGTTCTTGCATCATGCGTAACCCGGTGGGGGGGGGGGCTGGCAGTGAGGGGGCGGTCACTTGATTCAGAATCAACAAGTCTTGCTATTCCAACTTGTGTTATCCCAACAAACACAGTTCAAGTTCCCACTGTTAGCAGAAAAACAGAAAAGCAGGCTAACAGTGACTTTCAGCACCTCGCTGCAGTAACATGAGGGTTTCAGCTGCTCATAAAGCCTTGGTCCCACCAAATAATAAGCCATGAATAATGAGCCACGCATGGTTGTGTTAGCAATTATCCAAAGAATTATTCATGTTTTAAGCCATCGCATATCCGCTACTAAGGTGCCTCTATGTGCCCTCTCTGTACTGCACATGTGGCAGGTATCAGCCTCTGCAGTGGTGGGCACAGATAACCAAAAAAAATTTAACTTCGATAACAGATAATCAGATAACTGAAAAAGTTATCAGTTTACTACATGGTTTCCAGCACAGAAGCAACTGAGAGGAGCCGCAAAGCTCAACTCTCAACCCAATCTCTACCCATCAGGCCGAGGTCTTGGAAAATAAAGCAGTGCTGAGTTATGGTTTGGTGTATAAATAAAATAAATACTGATAGAATAACTACATTAATGTCAATTCTGTCATTTGTGCAAAGTTAGATATAACATATCTTTTAATGTTGAATAATGCACTAATTCTGAAGTTTTGTAACAAACACAGACAGATGGCATTCTGGGTAAAATGTGCCTCTGCTCACACTGATTGGTTGATTCATTCTATGTAACCAACACGTTAATGTGACGTGTGTCGTGTGCTGGTGTTTACAGATAAATGTGCTTTTGTAAAACATTCCATTTTTTATTTGTTAAAAAAAAGTCATTTTCAAAAAAAAAAAAAAAGCCAAGTTGTAATTAGGAACCGTCTGATATAACGTTGTCAAAATAAATAGAACACTGCCATGGATTGCTGGTGCCAGTGCGGTAGTTTTGGCCCTTTTTCAGATGATTTTTCATTCATGCGATTAATTTTTTGGATCACACCGAGTTTCAGGTTAATCGCACATTCTGCATCGTTTAGTATACATGGAGTAACGAGCTGCGTTTAGCATTTCTCGACCACCTCTTGCACTGTGCCTGTGCAAACACCGCAGACCTGTCTTGTAATTTTTGTTTTGTTTTTAACTTGGATGTCTCCCATCGAGAGTTTTTGTAAATTAGTTTGAAAAAAGCTTCTGTTTATATTTTGCTTCTGGAAACACAAGTCCAACGTGTAGTTTTTGAATGTACAATGTGTGTGAGAACATAAATCGTGCGCTCTGAACTTTTACAACCATGCGGTTCTATGGTACAGTTTGAGGTGGAACCGAGTACAGTGATTGAAAATATCATAGTGTCTGCCCAGCTTCAGTCTGAATACTGCCATGAACACTACTGGCCAGTAGATGGCAGTGGAGACCTTGAAAACTTGCAAACACAAAATTCCAGATAATCTGTGTTGCTACTTGCTACATTTAAGATGCATGGAATTTAATAAAAGCAAACACATAACACGTCTATAAACCCAGAGAATATATTCACAAGAGTTTTAGGCACTAGAGTTTAATGCTGTGGTTCTGATCAGAGTGTCTCAAATACGTTCTCCTGTCATGAACGTACTGAGATTACCCTATCACCCATAATGCATCTGGACACAGCATGCCCATACTAAAACCTTAAAAATTAGCATATTGCTTTAAAACTAAAACATATATCTGATATTTTCACGTTATAAAACTTCAGAAGTGACGTTAATTTAAATAACTTGTCCGAAATAGTTTGGTTAAAATTTGAACCATAAGTTAAAAATGTATGCCTCTGGATGACTTGGGTGATATTGGCCGTGTATCAGTATGGGGTTAAAAGAAATTAGTTTTTTGTTGTTGTTGTTGTTTTTGTGGCTAGTTCTCCTTTGCCTATAGAGGATAGAGCGGTTTCTTCTAGAAGCAGCTCTCCTCTGTTTGCAGAGGGTAGAACTACACATTTGTTCAGCTTTGTTTACCACGTTAACGGTCTAAAATTACACTATGTAACATTTTTATTTTTGTTTGTTCCTGGGTACACAGTGTGTTTTCCTAACCTGTTATGCCTTAAATAAATAGAAAATAGCTGTTAGTCCACAGAAACTTTGCTTCTGTGATCAGGACAATGATATTTGAAATTTGTCTGTTTTCAAGAATATTCTCGATTCGCCTTCACTACTACTGAGCAGTCTTCTAGAATATTCTTTAACTGCTAGAACTGTCCAGAATTTTCTAGAAGTTTCCAGAATTATCTAGAAATTTCAAGAAACTTTTAGAACTTTCTAGAACGTAAAAAAAAAATAAAATCAAAGTTTGTGCTGAATGTAGTGATTTTTCCATAGACTTTAGACATAAGCAGTTGAAATACCACTTAGAAGCCAGGAACAAAAATTGTTACATAGTGTTATTGGACAAAAATTTATCGGAAGATAATTAGTCCGATAATGGTTTTCAAAGTTATCTGAGAAGATAATCCGATAATGAAAACTTTATCTTCGATAATTATCGGTTATCGGATTATCGGAACTGTGCCCACCACTGGCCTCTAGTGAGTCACGACCAACCTGTCATTTGAGCCCCGTCCAGCTTCGAATGGCTTGTCACCGCATTTGATCCACGTCAAGCCACATGTGATCCATGGGCAGAGTTTTAGTTTTTTTATTTATTTTTTCAGTCTTGTCTGATACAACTAGAAAAGGATTTTCATCAACAGAACATGTGAAATTTCAGCCACAGTTTGCCAGAAGGCACACTGAATAGAATGTGTCACCACAGAGCTACAACTCACCTTGCAACTGTTGTACTTAGCATCCAAGCTACCTCCATTGTGCAACATACCACAGGCATACTGGTTGTAAATATTGCTCATGGTTGCCTTGGGGGGAACGCTCACCCCGTACCATGGCTTCAGCTTCTTGGCTTTATTGACAATTGTCCTTGTGTGTGGTTGTCAATGACAACAAGTAAGTTCCAGGCCCAGTGTCACCAACCGAAAGGTCCCTCCCTAAAAATTGGTACCCCCCACTGCGTGTGCATCATTTTGGAGTGTCAGCATCATTATTTATAAGCGTCAGCTGCGACCCACTGATTATCACCTCGTTTCTGCTTAAAACTGCATTCCAGTCATCATCTATCTCAGTGGCAGATATCTGAAGCTTTTGTACAACAATCATTTCCACATAAATTCAGCATTATTTCATAATAAAAGACGGGGAACCGATCAGAGTGCAGCAGCATGGCAGACGTCTGACGTGCTGCTGCGCCTACATCATTTCGGTGCGTCAATAGCAAAATGAGGCGATCATCGCCTCGTTTCTGCTTAAAACAGCCTTGTTTCGGCTTCAAACTGACTTTAGAATGATTTAAGACATTTATGCAGTTCATTTTCATATGTGGAAGCATTTCGGGTTTGACCTCTGAAGGTCACAACAGGTCATTGACCTCTAACAATATTAAATATTGACTGTGAAGTTAAATTGTATCACAAAACAACACAAATTTTGTTGAATCAAGAACCCTGTTACGAACATATTCACTGGATCTTGTGGGGAAAGTGTGAAGCCCTATCACAATGAAACAGCATGCCTTGGTTGATTTAATAAATAAATTTAAATAAATAAATAAATAACAAAAATAAATGTCACTTCAGGAAAATGGCTGCTCCCCTTTGAGATAAATCACACCACGTAGTCAGTCAATAATTATTTTAAATCATTAGCAGCATAGTGTAATTTACCTTAATGACAACCTCATTTCAAGAAATTAAGCAATAAGTAGCCTCTTTGAAAGTAAATTTGTAAATGTTTTTAATTGTTCTTAAAAAGCATAATTGAGATTGATAAATTGCAGTGCAAACCACTGAGCCTTTGTGTACTTTTGTTTTGTTTCTGGGTTATTAACCTATGTTACATCTTAAAAATAGATTTTTTTTCTCTCTCTCTGGTTGTGTACACTGTGTGCAAATCAAAGTCTGGTTTGCATGCAGTGTTTACAGCACAAATATTGTATTTAACATTTATTTTATTGTAACTGCAACTTTAAGCGATAAATGTGGTTAAAGCTGATTTAATCTGTAGACCAGGTGAACTGTTTTGCTACACACACAGGATAATTCAGGATATACCAGGGTTTTGTGTGTTTTAATGGCATGAAGTGTTGCTGTACAGTTTTCTGTCATGCACCCTTTAAGACCACGTTTTGTCTTCACAGCTGCACGTCAGCACCGTCTTTACCCGTGTTTGCATTTCTGATAACCTTTACAGTTGGCTACTAGGTGCAGTGCTGCCTACAGCACCACATAGTGCAGCAGAGAAGAAGACAAGCGTTTTCAACCTGTTAGCATAACATTATACTTGTTTTGCTGAAACTAATCTGCGTTATTTAATGTTTAATGCAATCAAACTCCTCAATTTTATTACTCGTGATTTTCCCTGCATTGGCCCAGAGCAGCGCTGACGTGCAGCAGCGCAGCTCTGACTGCTGTGTTGATGTTTGCACATGGATCTTTTTAGGGGCTCTGAGTTTTGACTGTTCGGGCTTCTTCTTTGTTGCCTTCTCTCGCGAGCTTTGAGGAGCATCATGCTTGGGTACAAATTCAACCTGAAGTTTTTCTTTTGACTTGTAGAGGAAAGGCCAGCCACATGTGTTCAGGCACCTCCGTGGGATGTGACCAGGTACTATTTTTGACTATCCATACCATGTTTCTCTCTTTCTGTTCTTCTTCTCAGATTTTGTCAGAGTCACATTGTCTCTTCGTTTTGGCGGCATTATCGTCACAGCGAGGGACTTCACCTTTTACGACTGCACAGCTGTGAAGCAGCTTTCTGGCAGCATGCCGTGAGTTACACCCAATTATTTATGTCTGCTGTCCTGTTTGGTGCAACTTCACACTTTGCTATCAAGCCTGATTCTGTTTTAAAGACTGGTCTTAATGCGCCTCCTTCCTTTGCCACTTGAACATATTTGTGCTTCCTCATGTTTTTTTTCTTTCGTATTTTAAAGTGGGGTTAGGGGCATTTAACTTGAGCTGAAAGGACCCATGTGCCCAGTATATCAAATACATTTCCTTATTTATCAACAGTTTCTTTTATATACTTCATTATTTTAATTTAATAGATATAAAAATATACTTTAAGTGGGTGGAATGGTGGCCTTATGGTTAGCACTGTTGTCTCACAGCAACAAGGTCCCGGGATCGCTTCCCACCTGTTCCTTTCTGTGTGGAGTTTGCATGTTATCCCCATGTTTGCATGGGTTTCCTTCAGGTACTCTGCCCCCCCAACCACCAACACCACTTCCAGTGACATGCAGGTTAGGGGAATTGGAAACTTTAAATTGAAAATAGTGGGTTCATCTGTCTATATGTGGCTCTGTGATAGACTGCCCTCTTTTCACAAGGCGTACCCAGTCTTTCACTCTATGACTGCTGGGATAGGCTGCAGCCCCCTCCCATGACCCTTAAATGGAGTAAGTGGATGAAGGTGATTTTAAGTATTTTTGTTTGGGGGGAATATTGGCTAGATTAGAGTGGATTTATTCGTGGGGATTGTGCTAGTTTTTAACCGAGGCCAAAATATGGTCATCGGGTATCGCAAAGGCTTTGCATTCGTCTGTCAGTCTGTCTGTGCTCAGCGTAAGTCCGGTCCTGTTACTGCCAGGGTTTTCAAATTCACAGGGAACATTCTTTGGACATAAACCTTTGAAAAATCCAAAGATGGTTAACCTTCACCTATTTTAAGAGGTCAAAAGCTCAGATTCTGTTTCCTGTTTTTATGCTCATATGGCCGAGGGTATTTTAGCATTGCGTTATATATTTTTTTAATGAGCCATAATCATCAGTGTCTGCATGGACAATATTGTTCCTGTATATGTTCCTTTTCTATGATGATCTTCTTGCCTTTGTCTCCAAACTCTGATAAGGAACTGAGACTCAATTAAATTAAACTATTGACCTTTCTTGCCACTGGAGGCAGATTGGCAGCAATTGAATTACTGTGTGGTCAAAGATACTTGTATGTCTTTGTCTCTACACCAGGCTGTAGTCCTTTCCAGTTTCCTGCTGCTACATAATAAGCAAGTCCATCTTCAGACAAAAACACATTAGCAGCGTCCACTGCACCAAAAGACCAGTATACATTGTTTTAATCTTGGTGCATGTCAGTGACAGACGACTGTCTTATTCCTAGTTGTGGGTGTTCTTGAGCATCAGTTCGTCTGATACGGTTGGAGTGGGTTGTCTTGTAATGGACCTATACTACAATTTAAATACATCTTTTTACTGGGAATATTATAAGGTTGTGTCACACCAACAACATCACAAATGGTTTTTTGTGCACAGTTTGATTTATTTATCGATTGCCTATACCTGCTTATCTTGTTAGGAGTTGCTATAAAATGGTCTTTCCAGTATACTCACTGGGAATATCTCACACACTGCATCACAGACACGACTCAACATCAAATAGTACAGATAAAAGGAAAAATAGAAATGTCAAGGAGTCTTCGTCAGGATTTATGCTCATACGCAAGGAAATCTAATTTAGGTTTCAAATCAAATTATTCCACTTTGACATTCAGAAGTGACCATGTTAGATTTATGTGTTTGGACAGTTTAATCACTTAGGGAGATGATGACCTTCACTGTCCTTTTTGACAGTCTAGGTGTGGACACACTAGGCTAGTTGATGAGGATGGTATCTGCTGTGTTTGACGATGGTTCTTCATTCTGCTGCTGCTTGTGTGATCCTTCTGTCTCTTCTTATTTGTCAAAAACACTCTGCGCAGAGAATATCTTCTGCAGAGTGTAAAGCCTACTGAGAGAAACTTCTAAAACGTTAGTCAAACTGAATAACCTAAACTAAATAAGAGTGTCACAGAGTTGTGCTACATAGTCCATGGGACAAGCAGGTTTTCGGCACCACTTAAGGGGCAGAAACGACACTTAGAATCCAGCCTCAGTGTATCATGGCTTACACAAAAATGTACTACAGCCATCCCAGGGTGGTAGCTGTAGCCAGGTAGGGGTCAGTGAAGAATTACACAGAAGTCAAACTTTAAAAATGCTCCAATCATGTTGAAAACTATATCACATTGCTTGTCTGATCATAACGATTCCAAAAAGGTATAGTTTGGACTATCTGTGACAGGATGTTCTGGAGTTATGGGGTAAAAACAGCAAAAATGGTGACAAAGGTCAAGTTCAGTTTGTAGAGGGGTCAAAATTTAAAGTTGCTCCAATATCAGTAAAAAATAATGCAAATAGTTATTTGGATTAATAGGGTTCTAATAAGGAATAGTTTGCACCATCTGTCATGCTTAGTTTTCATGTTACAGGGTAACATATGTCACATGTTGGAATCCAATGGATGTTGACCTTGTTTGACCTTTACTTCGGAGACCAAACATTCAACATAGTCAAAACTATTCAATTTATTAATCATTTTATTTCAACCAATAATTTGCATCATTTTTACTGAAATTAGCGCAACTTTAACTTTTGACCCCTGTACAAACTGAAACTGACCTTTGTCCCCATTTTTGCCATTTTTACCCCGTAACTCCAGAACATTCCGTCATAGACAGTCCAAACTATACCTTTTTGGAATCGTTATGATCAGACAAGTAATGTGATATATGACTGGAGTATTTTTAAAGTTTGACCTCTGTGTAATTCTTCATTGACCCCTACCTGGGTACAGCTACCACCCTGGGATGGTTATCATACATTTTTGTGTAGGCCACAATACACTGAGGCTTTATTCTAAGTGTCGTTTCTTCCCTTTAAGTGGTACCGATTAGGTCAAAATTGATGACTGGCTCATGGACTAACTGCACCTTTTATGTTATAGATGCCATGTTGACTTCTGCTGGTGACTCCACTTCCCAGTAGTTCTATAAATGCTTTTGGAAGTCTGTCTGTTCAAGGTTCAAGGTTCAAAAGGTTTATTGTCATATGTACAGTAAGAAACGTATTTCCCTGTGCAATGAAATTCTCTTCTTTGCTGCTCTCACCGGGTGTCTATAATAATAGTCAAAATAGGCATTAAAAAAAAAAGCATTAAAAGCATTAAACATTAAAAAGTAAAGTAACAATAAAGGTGCAGTTACAGTATGAAGTGAAATGAAATAATGTGCAAATAGCAAGATGCAAGTATTAACAGTTAACAGTAAAGTAACAGTAAGGTGCAGTAACAGTGTGAAGTGACCCCAGGGGGTCTGCTCAGTCCTTAGCAGCATTCAGCAGTCTGATGGCAGTGGGGTAGAAAGAGTTTTTGAAGCGGGTGGTTTTGCATTTCACACTCCTGAACCTCCGTCCTGAAGGCAGCAGTGTGAACAGTCCGTATTGGGGATGTGTAGGGTTTTTATGATGGCGGCAGCTCTATTGTGGACTCTCCGATGGTAGATGCTCTGCAGAGATGGTAGTGGCGTCCTCGTGATCTTTGATGCGGTCTTCACTACTTTCTGCAGGCGTTTGCGGTCATTCACCGTTGAGCTGCCATACCACGCAGTAATCGAGGTGGTGAGAATGGACTCAATGATGCAGCTGTAGAAGTTGCTGAGAATCTTGGGTGACATGCCAAATTTCCTCAGCCTCCTCAGGAAGTACAGCTGCTGAGCCTTCTTTACCACCTGTGTGGTGTTAAGTGTCCAAGTGAGGTCACTACTGATGTGGACCCCCAGATATTTAAAGCTGCTCACTCTCTCCACCTTGCGGCCTTGGATAGACAGTGGCTGATGAGGTTCCCTCTCCCTCCTCATGTCCACTATCATTTCCTTGGTTTTATCTGTGTTCAGGGTGAGGTTGTTGACTCCACACCATGTCACCAGGCCTTCCACCTCCCTCCTGTAAGCTGCTTCGTCTCCGCCGGTGATGCGTCCAATCACAGCAGTGTCGTCAGCAAACTTTATGATGGTGTTGTCGGGGTGAGAGGCGGCACAGTCGTAGGTGAAGAGGGTGTAGAGAATAGGGCTGAGGACGCAGCCCTGCGGGGTACCGATGTTGGTGGTGATGCTGGCTGAGGTCTTATTCCCAATCTTGACAGACTGTGGTCTGCCAGTCAGAAAGTCCAGAAGCCAGTCACAGAGGGTGGGGTGGAGTCCAAGGGCAGACAATTTGTAGGTGAGTTTGTGAGGGATGACCGTGTTGAAAGCAGAGCTGTAGTCAATGAAAAGTACTCTGATGTAAGAGTCTTTATTTTCCAGGTGGGAGAGGGAGGCGTGCAGGGCGGCGGCAATGGCATCCGAAGTTGACCTGTTGTGCCTGTAAGCGTACTGCAGGGGGTCTGTGATGTCCGGTATGCAGCCCTGAATGTATGACAGTACCACTCTCTCGAAACACTTCATAATGATTGGAGTGAGTGCCACTGGCCTATAGTCATTCAGGCAAGATGGGGGGTTCTTCTTGGGGAGGGGGATGATGGTGGTGGTCTTGTAGCAGGTGGGAACAGTGCATTGACTGAGGGAAAGGTTGAAGATGGAGGTAAGAACGTCAGTCAGCTCGTTGGCACACGCTCTGAGGGCACGACCAGGTATGTTATCCGGGCCAACAGCTTTCCGGAGCCGAATACTCCTCAGTGCTCTGTGTACCTGGGCTGGTGTGTCTGTCTGACATGATCAACCAGAACTTTGAAGAAGTGTTACTATATTCTGTCATCTTCAGGTCGCACTCTCAGTACCAGGACTTCCAGCATTAGAGAAGGGAGAGTTCTACTGTTACTTTCAGGACAGCCACAGTCCTGCTACTGTCACAGAAACTGGGGTCAGCTGCCATTCGCCCGACACCAGCCAGGTGCCCATGGTGCCTCCCGGAAAAGGTGAGTGGATTTTAACCGCCAGGCCTAGAGCATGTTTTTTCCATCTCCTGATCTTAATTTGGCAGCCATATTGCACAGGTGTCAACAGAGGTTGTTTGATATTTGCTGTCTATGGTACTTTATAAGCAGTTTGTCATTAATCAAAACCATGTCGCTGTTTTCATTAAATGTGCTGATTTTGAATGTCTTCATTGCATCTTGTCATTGCAGTTCATAATTCTGTGAAGGGCCAAAATGGCCAATCTTGCAATTTCCATCACTTTCAGTACATTTTCCAAGAAGCTTCACATTCATAAGAGAACAAAAGCAAGTTTAAGCTCCCCTTCACACACAGTGCGAAGTTTGGACGAAAATGGCGAAACAGAGCGAAACAGTTCAAAATTAGTGCACGAAACATTGCGCCGACGGGCAGGCGTGCACGAACCTGGTGCGAGAGTTCATGCACAAGCTGGTGTCCGTCGAGCAGGAACAGTGCCAGGTGCACCACATGGGCGCCGCTTATGTGGAAGAAAAGAAAACCAGCTGGTACGTGTGGAACCACATCGCGCCGCTTATGTGGAAGAAATAATAAAATAAAAACCATCCATTACTTGTGGGACCACATTGTGCCATTTATGTGGAATAATAAAAAAGAAAAAACACCACCCGGGACGCGAACTCGTGCCTTTCAAAACCTCTGATTCCCAGCCAGAGACTTTACCACTGAGTTATGGAGCTGTTGTTTGAAAGCTGCGGGAATCTGCCTCATATCAGGAAGGACATGGAAGTATTACAAAAAAATTAAAATCCCACACCATACGAGGTCTGTTAGAAAAGTATCCTACCTTTTTATTTTTTTCAAAAACCATATGGATTTGAATCACGTGTGATTGCATCAGCCAAGCTTGAACCTTAGTGTGCATGCGTGAGTTTTTCACGCCTGTCGGTTGCGTCATTCGCCTGTGAGCAGGCTTTGTGTGAGCACTGGTCCACCCCTCTCATCGTTTTTTTTATTGCGAATAAATGTTGCTTTGCGCCATGCGGCTCCACCGCGACGCGCGGAACTCCTCCGCACGTCTGTCTGTGTGCCGAAAAAGTGCTGATGTTCACGTCTTTTCACAATTCCTGTGCTAGTCAGACGACATACCGGATCAAGACAGCGTCCAGTTTAGAAATGAACGTCATATTCCACTGTTACAGGAGTTTTGTCATGGAAAGAGGAGCGGAATTCCACGTGTCGCAGTGGAGCCGCATGGCGCGCAAAGCAACGCCATGATGAAGCCTCACAGGACATGTTGGGGCATGTCCAGCTCATGCTCAATTTCTCGGATAATCACACGACTGAAAAGCAACCGACAGCCGTCTGAAATCCATCTGAAAGCCGTCTTGTGAGACCAACACAGTGAGGTGGTTTTGTGCCGCATCATGAACGGCTCCATGGCGCGTCCCTCCGCTTTTCTTTCCATGAAAAAAACTCCTGTAACAGTGGACTGTGCCAAAAAAGTGCTGATATCCACGCCTTCTGCCTTTTTGTGAAAGTCAGACGACGTCCCGGATCAACAAAGACTTCACGTTGGAAATGATCTGGTTGTTTCAGTGGGGTTTGAGCCTGTCGATTGGTGCTCGGAGCGCTGCGCGCTCTCAGCAGTTGTGGGCAGTCTTTAAACCGTCTGGATCACTCCTTAATCTGTGTAATCCCCATAAAATCGTCCCTGAAAGCCATATTAATTTTCCGAACGGTGTCCACCTGGAGGTCTCACAGTTTCTGGAAAAGAAATTGATGCAGCAAAGCTCCAAATCGTTCAGACATGTATTCGCAATAAAAAAACGACTAGAGGGGTGGACCAGTGCTCACACAAAGCCTGCTCACAAGCGAATGACGCAACCCACAGGCGTGAAAAAAACTCACGCATGTGCACGAAGGTTCAAGCTTGGCTGATGCAATCACACGTGATTCAAATCCATATGGTTTTTGAAAAAAATAAAAAGGTCGGATACTTTTCTAACAGACCTCGTATAAGAACATGCATTTATCAAGTGAGCAATACAAATATGATCTGTCTGTTCCTCTGGTTCATGGTCATAGACATACAGTCATGAAATGACATGAATGAGAAGCAGCGTGCTCTGATGTCCACATCTACTGGTCAGGTGCATCCAGTCGGCTGCACGCGTGTTCTGCCTGACACGCGAGTCTTGTGGATGGCGCGTCACAGCACAGACACCGCGTCATGTGGAACAGAGCTCACTTGGGTGATGTGACGCTCAGATCACCCACTGCGTGTTCTGGTCTGACGGTCCGTTTCAACCTGGGGGCTGTCATTGTCCACTCCGTGCGCGTGCTTGCTTGCTGCAGCTTGTTGCCACAACGGCGATATATGTTTTTATTTATGTCCACGTAAATAATCGAAATCAATCAGACACACGTGCCTCACAGTGGACAGTTGGTTGCCCATGTCTGTCCAAACACAGTAGGTGTTGCGTAGTTGGAATGTCCAGAATGACAGATCACCACATCTGCTTCTGTCGGAAGCCACACTTCCCGTGAGTGGAACGCAGACACCCACATGTCAGTGTGTGTGTTTCAGACTCGTGGGGAACTTAGACAAATTTCACAGCAGTACGACAGTGATTGTCTGCAGTCTCTTGTCGTGTCAAGAGTGTGACTGGCCACACATTTTCTAAGTGCAATGCGAGCGGTGTTAGTTGTTCGTGCATGTCACACCTGGAATTTGGCCGGTGCCGTGAGAGGGTGTGATGGGTTCGCCGAGTGTACACTTCATCTTTCAGGGGCTTGTGTGCACAGATAGTTGTAGCAACAGGTGTACGAGGCGTTGGAGAGCAGAGACACCATTACACAGTTTGCACACGATTCCTGCGTCATGCGCACTAAGTGTGCACTTTGTCCAAACTTCGCACTATGTGTGAAGGGGCCCTAAAGCAAGTCCTACAAATTTTGCCGTTTGGTGATTTCTGAGACGAAATCATTTTTATCAGTTAGGTGATTTTGAGTTTGTCAATGCTTCTTTTTTAACTTTCAAAAATACTGTCCTGCCTGCTATAGTAAATATTTATATTATGTCATTAAAAAAATAAATTGAGTTAAAATAAGGTGAGGACCAAACATGCTTACCACCTTTTGATATGAGATGCAGAGCAACTACCCCTTTTACAGCTGGGTGTACTGGAACAAGCAGTTGTCTCATCCAATGATGCAGACTGGGAATGGGGCAGCCCAGTCTCATTTGAACACTGGTCTACATATTAGTCATCTAACTCATGATTCCACTGACCTGCTCTACATTTGGGATTATGACCAATACTTTGTGAACCACTAAGCTTGCGTGGATGTCTTTTTCCACCATGTTGAAGTGTTAAATTGTTGTTGAATTCAACTCCAAGTGATAAATGGAACCAGCTAATAATGACACAACACCATCCCCAACAAGCTGCAATTGTCAGAGCGGGCAGAGGCCCGGCACCCATAGCGGCTGGACCCACAAACCAGACTCCCAGACTAGGCTTTGGTGAAAGAGAAATCATGGTCTTTATTCCAGGCCTTGGTTCGGTACACATGTGGTCAGTTTGCAAAGCAGAAGTACCAACAGGATTAGGCTGAGACGCAGTCAAAAATGAGCAGGGTTCAGAGGCATGAGCAAACACAGACTTCTGGGATGAGGCAAGAGACATGGTCGAGGAATACAGAGCCGGATTTGGAACACGGCAAGACAAAACTCAGGACTGTGGAAGGCACTGGAAATTGTACAAAGACAACAATCTGGCTGTGAGACTGAGGGCTTAAATTACAGGTGGTGTAAACAAGGTGCATGTACAGACTGATTAGGAACAAGGTGCATGTGTGGAGGGAAGAATCTAGAAATGGGGTGTGGCTAGTGGACCAAGATAGAGTACTGTGCAAATAGTTGAGGGAGGACTGATGAAAGAGACAAAGATGCGTGAGCAGGTGCGAGAGCGTGCGTGAATCAAAACACAAAGCAGACAGAAACAAGGGGAAAGACAAAGACATGAGGCAGATGCAGTGATGTGAAGTGAGAACATGATCAGATATGAGTGAGGGATAAAGACAAAATGGCAGGTGCAGGACGTGGAGTGAAACAGAGGTCTATGAACAGAACAAAAGAATGTCAGAGGAAAGAGAAAATAAACCCAAGGACAAAATGAGACTGGAACTGACTAAGAAAACAAAGTGGCTAAACAAACTATAATAAAACAGACTCGGTTGATTAACACAACCCAACATTAAAGCACAGCAGGTAATGTAACAAATGAGAAGAACAAAATAACAAGTGATAAACAATGCAAACACAAACTGGCTGAACAAAACAAGACGGAACTGGACAATGGCTAGAGTATGAAAAGTAACAAAGAAACGAAATGACAAAGCAAAATAGAACAAATAAACACATGATAAATAATTAATAAAACAGAGCTGGGGCAAGATGGTGGGTAAAGGAGGAAAAATAGGATCAAAAATAGAATCAAGTAGGCAATTCACAAAAAGCTGAATTTAGCGGCCATTTCTTTTTTGTTAAGGTTGTAGGATGTGATTATTATTTGTAATTGTTTTTTTGTCACACCAAGGGTTGAAAAATGAGCCCAATTCCACTTGTTGTTGATGCATGTTCACTGGGTGCAAAAGTGTAAGTGTTTCGGATTGAAACTACGAATGATGCTTAGTGAGGAAAATAAGTATTTGAACACCCTGCGATTTTGCAAGTTCCCCCACTTAGAATGCATGGAGGGGTCTGAAATTTTCATCTTAGGTGCATGTCCACTGTGAGAGGCAATCAAAAAAAAAAAAAATCCGGAAATCATAATGTATGATTTTTTTTTTTTTTTTTTTTTTTTATATAATTTATTGTATGTTTACTGCAGCAAATAACTATTTCAAACACCTGTGAAAATCAGTGTTAATATTTGGTACAGTAGCCTTTGTTTGCAATTACAGAGGTCAAACATTTCCTGTAATTTTTCACCAGGTTTGCACACACTGCAGCAGGGATTTTGGTCCACTCCTCCATACAGATCTTCTCCATATCTTTCAGGTTTGGAGTTTCAGCTCCCTCCAAAGATTTTTCTATTGAGTTCAGGTTGTGGAGACTGGCAAGGCCACTCCAGGACCTTGAAATGCTTCCTACGAAGCCCCCTCCTAGTTGCCCTGGCTGTGTGTTTGGGGTCATTGTCATGCTGGAAGACTCAGCTATGACCCATCTTCAATGCTCTTACTGTGGGAAGGAAGTTGTTTGCCATAATCTCGCTCCTCCCTTCCTCCTGCCTTCCTCCTCCCTTCAATACGATGCATTCGTCCTGTCCCCTTTGCCAGAAGAGCACCCCCAGAGTATGATGTTTCCACCTCCATGCTTCACAGTTGGGATGGTTTTCTTGGGGTTGTTCTCATCCTCTAAAAATGGTAAGTGGAGTTGATTCCAAAAAGCTCTATTCTGGTCTCATCTGACCACATGACCTTCTCCCATGCCTCCTCTGGATCATCCAGATGGTCACTGGTGAACTTCAAACGGGCCTGGACATGTGCTGGCTTGAGCAGGCTGGCTTGCTGCCCTGCAGGATTTTAAACCATGACATCATGTGTTACTAATGTAATCTTTGTGACTATGGTCCCAGCTCTCTTCAGGTCATTGACCAGGTCCTCCTGTGTAGTTCTGAGCTTTCTCAGAATCATCCTTACCCCACAAAGTGAGATCTTGCATGGAATCCTTGACCGAGGGAGATTGACAGTCATCTTGTGTTTCTTCCACTTTCTAATAAATAATCATAACAGTTGTTGTCTTCTACCAAGCTGCTTGCCTGTTGTCCTGTAGTCCATCCCAGCCTTGTGCAGGTCTACAGTTTTGTCCCTGGTGTCCTTAGACAGCTCTTTGGTCTTGGCTATGGTGGACAGGTTGGAGTGTGATTGATTGAGTGTGGGAACAAGTGTCTTTTATACAGGTAAGAAGTTCAAACAGGTGCAGTTAATACAGGTAAAGAGTGCAGAATAAGAGGGCTTCTTAAAGAAAAATTAACAGGTCTGTGAGAGCCAGAATTCTTGCTGGTTGGTAGGTGTTCAAATACTTATTTCCAGCAGTAACATACAAATAAATTATTAAAAAATCATACATTGTGATTTCCAGATTTTTTTTTTTTTTTTTTTAGATTATGTCTGTCACAGTGGACATGCACCTAAGATGAAAATTTCAGACCCCGCCATGATTTCTAAGTGGGAGAACTTGCAAAATCGCAGGGTGTTCAAATACTTATTTTCCTCACTGTATGTTGTGTTGCTTTGCACGAAGATAGGGCTCTTCATCTACAATTGGGGAATTTTTCCTGTGCTAAAATTCATGTTTGTGCATGTGTGATTCTGCATAGTGTTTTCATGTCCCCGTGTACTACTAAGATGCAGAATTCAACCCTTGCTTTCATGAATCTATGTTAAGCCAATCCATTTATTCTAAACCACCAAACATTTATTCTAAATTTTCACAGCAGTGAGAGAAACAGACACCCACTAATCTTTTTCATGTAGTTACTGCACTTTGAAGAAAATGTCCTTTGGTTTGGTTGATGGCTGTTTAGCATGCCGTGAGTGGCCTGTTAGTTCTGCGTGGTAACAGTACAAACCACTGTTTGTAAAGGAAAATGAAAGCTTCTATAGAGGTCACAGTCATCCATACATAAACAGGATTTGTGTGTCTGCTTGCTTCTTGCACACTCTCCTGCGTTCTAGCTGCATTCCTTAAACTCAGTGCTTGTTGTCATTCTCATGGTGGAGGGCTCAAGGAGAAGCAGCCAGGGAGGTATTACTGAGATTTGGACACATCCCTTATGTATTTAGGGATCTAGAAAGGGCTTACCTATTTCTGTAACTGTCGCTTAGGAGTGTAAATAAGATTTTTGCTCATTTTAAAATAACAGTACTTCTGAATTCTCCTGAGAAAACCTGTGGCCGAAAGCTGCAGTTGAGCTTTAAATCTGAGTCTGTCTCTATAGTACAGTGCTTCTCAATTATTTTCCATTGCGCCCCCCCGGAAGAAAACATTTCGTGCCCCCATCCCACTCTCCGCCGTGACTATAAATAGTATCATTTGTCCATAAAATTGTTATAAGTACACCTCTGCATAACATTGTACCCTTATTAACATTAAATAAAACAAAAAAGAGCGAACTTTAGATTAACTTACAGCAAAGAATAACTTCATTAACATTGTTTTTCAGTCTCTAACAGAAAAAAATTTGCATCACTTTGCTTGAAATTAAAAAAAAATTCATCCTTAAACTATAAACATTTTTTGACCATCTGCCATTTGATACTGAAAAACAAAATTAAATAAATCAGTAAATAATAATAAATTCAAATTGATCAGAACACTTATTCAGAGCACAATATATAAAACACTTTAACAGACAAAACAAAAATGAATAAAACAATTCGTGCAGATTTTTTTGTGATTTTTATTTATTTTTTTTTTTTGTATTAGTTTTTATTTTTGCAGGACTTGCGTCATCCAGTGTGACAGAGACCATGTCTACTGCTGCCCAGCTCCTCTGCGAAGGTGCTATGATGCTCGCTGGTTTACTGAAGCAGAATTCACAAAGCGGGATGATTGCTGGCAATATTCGGCATGTTTTCGCTGAAAAAAACTCAAGCGGCTTATCTGTGTGATTGGGGTGTAATGTCTTTAAGTGACGCCTTAATTTATTTGGCTTCATGCTGTCCGCTGCCAACATTTTAAGACACAGCGGTCTTTCCTCGTCTCGCGAAAGATGAAAAGGTGCGAAAAAACTTAGTGCGAAAAAAAGCCCTACATAGAGCTGCGTTGCATTATGCTTGAGTCCTCAGTACTTCTTGCGCACACTCTGACAATGAGAGCGCCACTGCCACCTACTGTAGTGGATGTGCAATTACACCTTTTTGTAGTAGGGAAACAAAAGCATGTTCCTTGTGGTCCCCCCCCCCCCCCCCCCGGGCATTGCACCTCACTATTTGAGAAGGACGGCCATAGTACAACACATCTGAGCTGTGACCAAAATGGTTTTCACAGTGTTGTCATGGTTTAATCACACAACAACCAACAGCCTGAAACATAGTTTCAGTGTATTAAAATAAAAAATCAAAAAAATGATTCCAAGCTTGTAATAACTTCAAAGTTGTATACAAAAAAGGATTGTTCATCACAGCTCGCTTCCGATAACACTGACTCAAAACAACTCAGGCCTGATTAACTCAAGGCTTGCATGGGTTAAAGGGGGGGGGGGGGAACACCTTAGCACTTGTGCATACTGATTTACCAATAGTGCACAGTGGAGATTGCATCTTTCAAATGCACACAGTTGTGCATATTGTCCACGTAGCATGTTTGCCTTCATGAATATGCAATGTTGGGTCTTCACAATTACGCAAAATTCTGGGAGGGAAAATGCACACAGGTGAGGTTTGCACACACAGCACTGTTTATCAAGGTCAAACATACACAGAATAAAAAAAAAAAGAAGAAGAAATATTGTAAATGTTGGTCATATTTAAACTTTACTTTGTGTAGAACACAGCATAATTATTGACCAGTTTGCTTAAATACCTTCGATGGAACAACAATTAAATGTCTGAAATAAGAGCGTTTTGTTTGTGTGTTTGTTTGAACACGCTATATGGCATAGCTCATGCATAATGAAGCACAAGGTGCCTACCTACAAGTGACTGATTGAATTCCATCTTGTGCTTGTGGCTATTAAAACATGCACATTACCACCTGTGTCCAGCTGCACAGCTAGTCTTAGTAAATCACCAGCAAAACTGTCTCCACACCAACATACAAACTTTGAATTTCCCATACAAATTAGCACTTGTTATCTTAGATCTCAGTAAATCAGACCCTAAACACCATCATCTTTTCAATTCAATTCAAATTTATTTATATAGCACATTTAAAACACAGCTGCAGCTGACCAAAGTGCTTCACAATAATAGCAATACAAAAGTGTAAATATTAACAAAGGAAAAGAATAAAATACATAAATAAAAAATCTAAAAATACAGAGCAAAATAGCAGAGGCAAAGCATGCACCACTTAGCCAGTGTTGAAAGCCAGGGAGAAGAGATGAGTTTTCAGTCTGGACTTAAACTGTCCCACCGACTCTGAGGACCTGACAGTCAGCGGAAGATCGTTCCAGAGTCATGGTGCTGCGACAGAAAAGGCTCTATCACCTCTGGATTTAAGCCTGGCGTTAGGAACAGCCAGGAGAAGCTGGTCAGCTGACCTCAGAGCCCTACGTGGAATGTACACCTGCAAGAGCTCACTCAGATACATTGGGCCTATACAGTGCAGACACTTAAAAACAATCAGCAAAACTTTATATTTAACACGAAAGCCGACAGGGAGCCAGTGTAAGGTGCAGAGCACAGGGGTGATGTGCTCATGCTTCTTTGTTTTAGTCAAAAGGCGGGCTGCAGCATTCTGTACACTCTGCAGGTGCTGTAGGGAGCGCTGGTCCAGCCCAACATAGAGAGCATTACAATAATCCAGACATGATGTTATAAATGCATGGATAGCTCTTTCAAAATCAACTCGAGTAAAATAAGATTTAATCTTGGAAAGAGTCCTCAGCTGAAAGAACCTGGCCCTGATGACAGAGCTGATGTGCTTATCAAATCTGAACAATGGGTCAACTGTCACCCCTAGATTTTTTACAAAAGGGCGGCAAAAAGACAGAGGACCAATAGCACTGTCTTGTCCTTGTAGAGGGTTACTTTGTCTGAACACTAAAATCTCAGTTTTATTTTTATTAAGATTCAGAAAATTACCTCTCATCCAGACTTGTACATCATTCAGATAGTCCTGTAGTGTTTTTCCAGCAGCCTGGGTATCACAGGAAAAAACAGGAAGGTAAATCTGAATGTCGTCTGCAAAACAATGAAAACAGACTTTGTGCGTGTTTAAAAACAGACCCAAGAGGGATCATGTACAAAGCAAAGAGAAGTGGTGCTAAAATTGAGTCCTGGGGCACGCCATATTTAAGAGGAGACACAGAGGAAGAGTACTGTCCTACATTAACAGAAAACTTGTGTTGGAAAGATAGGACCGAAACCAATTTAGCGCTGAACCCTTAATACCTATGTGCGTCTCGAGGCGAGTCACAAGGACACTGTGGTCCACTGTGTCAAAGGCTGCAGATAAATCTAAAAGCATAAGAACCGCAGAGTTCCCAGCATCAACAGTTAAAAGAAGGTCATTAAAAACTTTTAAAAGGGCCGTTTCAGTGCTGTCTTAATTTAAAACCAGATTGAAACTTCTCCCCCATTTCATTAAGATCCAGATAAGCCTGCAATTGGTCATAGACAGCTTTCTCTAAGACTTTAGACGCAAATGGCAGTTTAGAGATCGGTCCATAGTTGGACAACACTTTTGGGTCAAGATTGCTCTTTTTGATGAGCGGCTGGACTACAGCATGCTTAAGAGCTGACGGAAAACAGCCACTTGATAGAGAAGCGTTCACAAGTTCAGCAATGTATGGACCAATACACTGAAAAACATCTTTAAACAAATGATCTGGAACAATGTCCAAAGTGCAGGAATAAGACTTAAGCTGATTAACAATTTTAGTCAGCTCACAAATAGATACAGGATTAAAACAAAAACAACATGACATATGGGTGGATCTGCTGACTCCACCTCAGATACAGGAGATGATCGAAGATCAGAGATTTTATTTCTGAAATAAGAGAAAATCTTCACAAAGGCTGGCCGAGGGCACAGCAATATTTGTCGCACGAGGATTAATGAGCGAATTCAGAGTGTTAAAAGAGCGTCTGAGTTCACGAATGCGCTCGTTTAACCAAGGCTGTGCCATGGGCTTTAAGTGCTTCAGCCGTAAAGGAGCCACAGAGTCCAAAGCCTTTGTGCACGCACTATTAAAATAAGAAAGGAGTTCATCAGGAGTTGCGTTATCTGAGTCGTTTCTATGCGTTTCATGAAAAGCATTAGAAAACAGGGCGGCTGACTGAGTATTGAATGTGCGCACCCAGCGCGCCATGGCGCACAGACTGACCACGCTCCGAGACAGCATTACCGAGAATAAAACAGCAAAGTGATCAGAGAAGTGGGTTTCACAAATGTCAGTTACATTGGGATTAAGACCGAAAGAAAGCACAATATCCAAAATATGCCCCTTCTCGTGCATACAGCTTGACACAGACTGAGTCAAATTAAAAGAGTCAATCAAATCCAAGAAGTCTTTAACCATCGGCTTGGATTCGCAACAGACGTGGATATTAAAATCCCCAACAATCAGAAAGTGATCGTAATTCAATGATAAGCTGGCCACAAAGTCAGTAAAGTCCTGAATGAAGTCTTTATTTGGCTTTGGATGGCGATACACCAGCGCACACAGGACTGGAATATCAGAGCTTATCACAAAAGTCTGCAGTTCAAAGCTGGAGAACACATCTGCCGGTACCTGCCGACAGGTGTAGCTTTCTTTATATACAGTAGCAAGCCCACCGCCTCTGCCAGTCATCCGAGGCATATTAAAGTAAAGGCATGCAGGGGGTAAAAGCTCGGAGAAAGGTGAAGACTCATCGACTTGGAGCCAGGTCTCTGTTAGCAGCATTATATCCAGTTTGTGCGATGTAAAGAAGTCTTTCAATAAAAACGTTTTGTTGGCTAGCAATCTAGCATTCAACAGGCCAAGGCGTAATGACACACTTTCACAGACCCGCGAGGAGCAGCGACACAGCGGCCGGAGGGCGCCAAAATCCACCCCGTGGTGCTTCGCCCGGCGTTTGAGCTGAGGTGCAGGCCAGTGTCCAAACATGCAGGGAACACGGGCTGGATCCATTGTAATCCATACGATCTTCTAAATACTGGGAATCCAGGAGTCCTGAAGAGAGGGACAATTCCATGGATGGATCTCCAGTGAGCCTTAATTTTCACAAGGACACCTCTGCGCTTCCCGCACTTTCTGGATCGCTTCCTGTGCATGAAGACAGGTGAGCGCAGCAGGTAAGCAGGTACAGAGCTCAAGGGAGGAGGGAGTCTGGATGTTTGGTCCCCAAAACTGTTACTTAAAACCAACTCGTGAGAAAGTTTGAGATCAATGAGTGCCTAGTGATCATACACTAGCAATCCAGTGATGCTTTCACACAGAATAAATAACAAGCAGAGCAGGTAGACAATTTAAATACATCTTTTTACTGGGAATATTATAAGGTTGTGTCACCCAAACACCCTCACAAATGGTTTTAAGTGGTATACTATTCTGTATTTTGGCCCCCACTTGAAACATCTCAAAATTTAAATATTCTTTAGAGGTAGGAAACTTATTATATCATTATTATTAATATCACTTATCGTTATATTGTCACACTGTGTAAAAGTTGTTTGACACCTGTATATTTTTTAGCAGTTTCCACTCAGTCACACTCATCTGTAAAGCCTAATTACTGCTGAACATACAGTTGTATGTAAAAGTTTGGGCACCCCTGATAATTTTCATGATTTTCCTTTATAAATCATTGGTTGTCTGGATCAGACATTTCAGTTAAATATATCATATAGCAGATGAACACACTGATATTTGAGAAGTGAAATGAAGTTTCTAGTATTTACAGAAAGTTTGCAATAATTATTTAAACAAAATTAGGCAGGTGCATAAATTTGGGCACCCTAGTTATTTTATTGACTTGAATACATTTCACACTATTGGAACACAAAATTGGTTTGGTAAGCTCATTGGCCCTTGACTTCCTTACACAGGTGAATGCAATCATGAGAATCATGAGGGTATTTAAGGTGGCCAGTTGCAAATGTTTCTCCTTTTTGTATCTCTTCTAATGAGTAGCAACATGGGAGCCTCTAAACAACTCAAATGACCTGAAAACAAATATTGTTCAACATCATGGTTTAGGGGAAGGATTCAAAAAGCTATCTCAGAGATTTCAGCTGTTTCCACTGTGAGGAACATAGTGAGGAAATGGAAGACCACATGCACAGTACTAGTTAAGGCCTGAAGTGGCAGGCCAAGAAAAATCTCAGATAAGCTGAAGCGAGGGATGATGAGAACAGTCATAGTCAACCCGCAGACCTGGGAGTCTGGATGTTTGGTCCCCAAAACTGTTACTTAAAACCAGCTCGTGAGAAAGTTTGAGATCAGTGAGTGCCTAGTGATCATACACTAGCAATCCAGTGATGCTTTCACACAGAATAAATAACAATACAGCAATAACCAACAGAAAACGCAGAGCAGGTAGACGACTGCCGGTACATGCTGGCGCCATCTTATTTAATGTGCATATTACTTTTCACTCACCAAATTACAAATAGCATATAATTAACATTAGCTGATTAGTTTGTGAGGAATTTTGATGAATTGTATCACAAGAAAGATCGACTTTGATTTGTGTATGTAATATCCCATAAACATGTCTGCCACCTTCTGGATGCTTAGTGAATGCTGAACAGATTATGGAATACTAAACTAAACTAAAACACTGCAAAAACACTAAATTTTGACAAGAATATTTGTCTAATTTCTAATTGAACTATCTTGTTTACACTTAATATAAGATGCAATCACTTAAGTAAAATTTCAGTAAGGTATAAAGACTTTTTTGAGATGATAGATTTTAAAAATATTAAGTGAAAGATTCTTGGAAACGCGTATCCGAGTCGTATCCGATGTCTGCTTGTCCATATGGGTGATCATGCAACATACCACCAGACGAGAAAGAGGAAAAAACATGAGGGATATTTTTTTATGTCACGTTTTCCCACACAGTTTCTGCACAGTTTGTCCTCCCTTTGAATTATCGTCCAATCAGTGTGAGTGTACCGCCCCTTGAGGATAACTTTAGCCATGCTCTCATAGACTTCATGTAAAACTTTTTTGTTCTTGTTTTTGTTTTTCAAGCAATAGGCTCTCTGTGTAATCTATTACAGCTCCATTTGCATACATATAACGTTCTTGCATCATGCGTAACCCGGTGGGGGGGGGGGCTGGCAGTGAGGGGGCGGTCACTTGATTCAGAATCAACAAGTCTTGCTATTCCAACTTGTGTTATCCCAACAAACACAGTTCAAGTTCCCACTGTTAGCAGAAAAACAGAAAAGCAGGCTAACAGTGACTTTCAGCACCTCGCTGCAGTAACATGAGGGTTTCAGCTGCTCATAAAGCCTTGGTCCCACCAAATAATAAGCCATGAATAATGAGCCACGCATGGTTGTGTTAGCAATTATCCAAAGAATTATTCATGTTTTAAGCCATCGCATATCCGCTACTAAGGTGCCTCTATGTGCCCTCTCTGTACTGCACATGTGGCAGGTATCAGCCTCTTGCAGTGGTGGGCACAGATAACCAAAAAAAATTTAACTTCGATAACAGATAATCAGATAACTGAAAAGTTATCAGTTTACTACATGGTTTCCAGCACAGAAGCAACTGAGAGGAGCCGCAAAGCTCAACTCTCAACCCAATCTCTACCCATCAGGCCGAGGTCTTGGAAAATAAAGCAGTGCTGAGTTATGGTTTGGTGTATAAATAAAATAAATACTGATAGAATAACTACATTAATGTCAATTCTGTCATTTGTGCAAAGTTAAGATATAACATATCTTTTAATGTTGAATAATGCACTAATTCTGAAGTTTTGTAACAAACACAGACAGATGGCATTCTGGGTAAAATGTGCCTCTGCTCACACTGATTGGTTGATTCATTCTATGTAAACCAACACGTTAATGTGACGTGTGTCGTGTGCTGGTGTTTACAGATAAATGTGCTTTTGTAAAACATTCCATTTTTTATTTGTTAAAAAAAAAGTCATTTTCAAAAAAAAAAAAAAAAGCCAAGTTGTAATTAGATAACCGTCTGATATAACCGTTGTCAAAATAAATAGAACACTGCCATGATCTGCTGGTGCCAGTGCGAGTTTTGGCCCTTTTTCAGATGATTTTTCATTCATGCGATAATTTTTTGGATCACACCGAGTTTCAGGTTAATCGCACATTCTGCATCGTTTAGTATACATGGAGTAACGAGCTGCGTTTAGCATTTCTCGACCACCTCTTGCACTGTGCCTGTGCAAACACCGCAGACCTGTCTTGTAATTTTTTGTTTTGTTTTTAAACTTGGATGTCTCCCATCGAGAGTTTTTGTAAATTAAGTTTGAAAAAAGCTTCTGTTTATATTTTGCTTCTGGAAACACAAGTCCAACGTGTAGTTTTTGAATGTACAATGTGTGTGAGAACATAAATCGTGCGCTCTGAACTTTTACACCATGCGGTTCTATGGTACAGTTTGAGGTGGAACCGAGTACAGTGATTGAAAATATCATAGTGTCTGCCCAGCTTCAGTCTGAATACTGCCATGAACACTACTGGCCAGTAGATGGCAGTGGAGACCTTGAAAACTTGCAAACACAAAATTCCAGATAATCTGTGTTGCTACTTGCTACATTTAAGATGCATGGAATTTAATAAAAGCAAACACAATAACAACGTCTATAAACCCAGAGAATATATTCACAAGAGTTTTAGGCACTAGAGTTTAATGCTGTTGTTCTGATCAGAGTGTCTCAAATACGTTCTCCTGTCATGAACGTACTGAGATTACCCTATCACCCATAATGCATCTGGACACAGCATGCCCATACTAAAACCTTAAAAATTAGCATATTGCTTTAAAACTAAAACATATATCTGATATTTTCACGTTATAAAACTTCAGAAGTGACGTTAATTTAAATAACTTGTCCGAAATAAGTTTGGTTAAAATTTGAACCATAAGTTAAAAATGTATGCCTCTGGATGACTTGGGTGATATTGGCCGTGTATCAGTATGGGGTTAAAAGAAATTAGTTTTTTGTTGTTGTTGTTGTTTTTGTGGCTAGTTCTCCTTTGCCTATAGAGGATAGAGCGGTTTCTTCTAGAAGCAGCTCTCCTCTGTTTGCAGAGGGTAGAACTACACATTTGTTCAGCTTTGTTTACCACGTTAACGGTCTAAAAATTACACTATGTAACATTTTTATTTTTGTTTTGTTCCTGGGTACACAGTGTGTTTTCCTAACCTGTTATGCCTTAAATAAATAGAAAATAGCTGTTATTCCACAGAAACTTTGCTTCTGTGATCAGGACAATGATATTTTGAAATTTG
The DNA here is from genome assembly GCF_902500255.1 of Thalassophryne amazonica. Taxonomy (NCBI): domain Eukaryota; kingdom Metazoa; phylum Chordata; class Actinopteri; order Batrachoidiformes; family Batrachoididae; genus Thalassophryne; species Thalassophryne amazonica. The sequence goes on from NC_047105.1 coordinate 113,276,494, forward strand.
TCTGTTTTCAAGAATATTCTCGATTCGCCTTCACTACTACTGAGCAGTCTTCTAGAATATTCTTTAACTGCTAGAACTGTCCAGAATTTTCTAGAAGTTTCCAGAATTATCTAGAAATTTCAAGAAACTTTTAGAACTTTCTAGAACGTAAAAAAAAAATAAAATCAAAGTTTGTGCTGAATGTAGTGATTTTTCCATAGACTTTAGACATAAGCAGTTGAAATATACCACTTAGAAGCCAGGAACAAAAATTGTTACATAGTGTTATTGGACAAAAATTTATCGGAAGATAATTAGTCCGATAATGGTTTTCAAAGTTATCTGAGAAGATAATCCGATAATGAAAACTTTATCTTCGATAATTATCGGTTATCGGATTATCGGAACTGTGCCCACCACTGGCCTCTAGTGAGTCACGACCAACCTGTCATTTGAGCCCCGTCCAGCTTCGAATGGCTTGTCACCGCATTTGATCCACGTCAAGCCACATGTGATCCATGGGCAGAGTTTTAGTTTTTATTTATTTATTTTTTCAGTCTTGTCTGATACAACTAGAAAAGGATTTTCATCAACAGAACATGTGAAATTTCAGCCACAGTTTGCCAGAAGGCACACTGAATAGAATGTGTCACCACAGAGCTACAACTCACCTTGCAACTGTTGTACTTAGCATCCAAGCTACCTCCATTGTGCAACATACCACAGGCATACTGGTTGTAAATATTGCTCATGGTTGCCTTGGGGGGAACGCTCACCCCGTACCATGGCTTCAGCTTCTTGGCTTTATTGACAATTGTCCTTGTGTGTGGTTGTCAATGACAACAAGTAAGTTCCAGGCCCAGTGTCACCAACCGAAAGGTCCCTCCCTAAAAATTGGTACCCCCCACTGCGTGTGCATCATTTTGGAGTGTCAGCATCATTATTTATAAGCGTCAGCTGCGACCCACTGATTATCACCTCGTTTCTGCTTAAAACTGCATTCCAGTCATCATCTATCTCAGTGGCAGATATCTGAAGCTTTTGTACAACAATCATTTCCACATAAATTCAGCATTATTTCATAATAAAAGACGGGGAACCGATCAGAGTGCAGCAGCATGGCAGACGTCTGACGTGCTGCTGCGCCTACATCATTTCGGTGCGTCAATAGCAAAATGAGGCGATCATCGCCTCGTTTCTGCTTAAAACAGCCTTGTTTCGGCTTCAAACTGACTTTAGAATGATTTAAGACATTTATGCAGTTCATTTTCATATGTGGAAGCATTTCGGGTTTGACCTCTGAAGGTCACAACAGGTCATTGACCTCTAACAATATTAAATATTGACTGTGAAGTTAAATTGTATCACAAAACAACACAAATTTTGTTGAATCAAGAACCCTGTTACGAACATATTCACTGGATCTTGTGGTGGAAAGTGTGAAGCCCTATCACAATGAAACAGCATGCCTTGGTTGATTTAATAAATAAATTTAAATAAATAAATAAATAACAAAAATAAATGTCACTTCAGGAAAATGGCTGCTCCCCTTTGAGATAAATCACACCACGTAGTCAGTCAATAATTATTTTAAATCATTAGCAGCATAGTGTAATTTACCTTAATGACAACCTCATTTCAAGAAATTAAGCAATAAGTAGCCTCTTTGAAAGTAAATTTGTAAATGTTTTTAATTGTTCTTAAAAAGCATAATTGAGATTGATAAATTGCAGTGCAAACCACTGAGCCTTTGTGTACTTTTGTTTTGTTTCTGGGTTATTAACCTATGTTACATCTTAAAAATAGATTTTTTTTTCTCTCTCTCTGGTTGTGTACACTGTGTGCAAATCAAAGTCTGGTTTGCATGCAGTGTTTACAGCACAAATATTGTATTTAACATTTATTTTATTGTAACTGCAACTTTAAGCGATAAATGTGGTTAAAGCTGATTTAATCTGTAGACCAGGTGAACTGTTTTGCTACACACACAGGATAATTCAGGATATACCAGGGTTTTGTGTGTGTTTTAATGGCATGAAGTGTTGCTGTACAGTTTTCTGTCATGCACCCTTTAAGACCACGTTTTGTCTTCACAGCTGCACGTCAGCACCGTCTTTACCCGTGTTTGCATTTCTGATAACCTTTACAGTTGGCTACTAGGTGCAGTGCTGCCTACAGCACCACATAGTGCAGCAGAGAAGAAGACAAGCGTTTTCAACCTGTTAGCATAACATTATACTTGTTTTGCTGAAACTAATCTGCGTTATTTAATGTTTAATGCAATCAAACTCCTCAATTTTATTACTCGTGATTTTCCCTGCATTGGCCCAGAGCAGCGCTGACGTGCAGCAGCGCAGCTCTGACTGCTGTGTTGATGTTTGCACATGGATCTTTTTAGGGGCTCTGAGTTTTGACTGTTCGGGCTTCTTCTTTGTTGCCTTCTCTCGCGAGCTTTGAGGAGCATCATGCTTGGGTACAAATTCAACCTGAAGTTTTTTCTTTTGACTTGTAGAGGAAAGGCCAGCCACATGTGTTCAGGCACCTCCGTGGGATGTGACCAGGTACTATTTTTGACTATCCATACCATGTTTCTCTCTTTCTGTTCTTCTTCTCAGATTTTGTCAGAGTCACATTGTCTCTTCGTTTTGGCGGCATTATCGTCACAGCGAGGGACTTCACCTTTTACGACTGCACAGCTGTGAAGCAGCTTTCTGGCAGCATGCCGTGAGTTACACCCAATTATTTATGTCTGCTGTCCTGTTTGGTGCAACTTCACACTTTGCTATCAAGCCTGATTCTGTTTTAAAGACTGGTCTTAATGCGCCTCCTTCCTTTGCCACTTGAACATATTTGTGCTTCCTCATGTTTTTTTTCTTTCGTATTTTAAAGTGGGGTTAGGGGCATTTAACTTGAGCTGAAAGGACCCATGTGCCCAGTATATCAAATACATTTCCTTATTTATCAACAGTTTCTTTTATATACTTCATTATTTTAATTTAATAGATATAAAAAATATACTTTAAGTGGGTGGAATGGTGGCCTTATGGTTAGCACTGTTGTCTCACAGCAACAAGGTCCCGGGATCGCTTCCCACCTGTTCCTTTCTGTGTGGAGTTTGCATGTTATCCCCATGTTTGCATGGGTTTCCTTCAGGTACTCTGCCCCCCCAACCACCAACACCACTTCCAGTGACATGCAGGTTAGGGGAATTGGAAACTTTAAATTGAAAATAGTGGGTTCATCTGTCTATATGTGGCTCTGTGATAGACTGCCCTCTTTTCACAAGGCGTACCCAGTCTTTCACTCTATGACTGCTGGGATAGGCTGCAGCCCCCTCCCATGACCCTTAAATGGAGTAAGTGGATGAAGGTGATTTTAAGTATTTTTGTTTGGGGGGAATATTGGCTAGATTAGAGTGGATTTATTCGTGGGGATTGTGCTAGTTTTTAACCGAGGCCAAAATATGGTCATCGGGTATCGCAAAGGCTTTGCATTCGTCTGTCAGTCTGTCTGTGCTCAGCGTAAGTCCGGTCCTGTTACTGCCAGGGTTTTCAAATTCACAGGGAACATTCTTTGGACATAAACCTTTGAAAAATCCAAAGATGGTTAACCTTCACCTATTTTAAGAGGTCAAAAGCTCAGATTCTGTTTCCTGTTTTTATGCTCATATGGCCGAGGGTATTTTAGCATTGCGTTATATATATTTTTTATTAATGAGCCATAATCATCAGTGTCTGCATGGACAATATTGTTCCTGTATATGTTCCTTTTCTATGATGATCTTCTTGCCTTTGTCTCCAAACTCTGATAAGGAACTGAGACTCAATTAAATTAAACTATTGACCTTTCTTGCCACTGGAGGCAGATTGGCAGCAATTGAATTACTGTGTGGTCAAAGATACTTGTATGTCTTTGTCTCTACACCAGGCTGTAGTCCTTTCCAGTTTCCTGCTGCTACATAATAAGCAAGTCCATCTTCAGACAAAAACACATTAGCAGCGTCCACTGCACCAAAAGACCAGTATACATTGTTTTAATCTTGGTGCATGTCAGTGACAGACGACTGTCTTATTCCTAGTTGTGGGTGTTCTTGAGCATCAGTTCGTCTGATACGGTTGGAGTGGGTTGTCTTGTAATGGACCTATACTACAATTTAAATACATCTTTTTACTGGGAATATTATAAGGTTGTGTCACCCAAACAACATCACAAATGGTTTTAAGTGGTATACTATTCTGTATTTTGGCCCCCACTAGAAACATCTCAAAATTTAAATATTCTTTAGAGGTAGGAAACTTATTATATCATTATTATTAATATCAATTATCGTTATATTGTCACACTGTGTAAAAGTTGTTTGACACCTGTATATTTGTTAGCAGTTTCCACTCAAAGTCACACTCATCTGTAAAGCCTAATTACTGCTGAACATACAGTTGTATGTAAAAGTTTGGGCACCCCTGATAATTTTCATGATTTTCCTTTATAAATCATTGGTTGTCTGGATCAGACATTTCAGTTAAATATATCATATAGCAGATGAACACACTGATATTTGAGAAGTGAAATGAAGTTTCTAGTATTTACAGAAAGTTTGCAATAATTATTTAAACAAAATTAGGCAGGTGCATAAATTTGGGCACCCTAGTTATTTTATTGACTTGAATACATTTCACACTATTGGAACACAAAATTGGTTTGGTAAGCTCATTGGCCCTTGACTTCCTTACACAGGTGAATGCAATCATGAGAATCATGAGGGTATTTAAGGTGGCCAGTTGCAAATGTTTCTCCTTTTTGGATCTCTTCTAATGAGTAGCAACATGGGAGCCTCTAAACAACTCAAATGACCTGAAAACAAATATTGTTCAACATCATGGTTTAGGGGAAGGATTCAAAAAGCTATCTCAGAGGTTTCAGCTGTTTCCACTGTGAGGAACATAGTGAGGAAATGGAAGACCACATGCACAGTACTAGTTAAGGCCCGAAGTGGCAGGCCAAGAAAAATCTCAGATAAGCTGAAGCGAGGGATGATGAGAACAGTCATAGTCAACCCGCAGACCTGCTCCAAAGACCTACAACATGATCTTGCTGCAGATAGTGTCTCTGTGCATTGTTCAACTATACAGCGCACTTTGCACAAGGAGATGCTGTATGGGAGAGTAATGCAGAGGAAGCTTTTTCTGCGTACACGCCACAAACAGAGTCACTTGAGGTATGCTAAAGCACATTTGGACAGGCTAGCTTCATTTTGGAATAAGGTGCTGTGGACTGATGAAACTAAAATTGAGACATAACAAGGGGCGGTATGCATGGCCAAAAAAAGAACACAGCATTCCAAGAAAAACACTAGCTACCTACAATAAAATTTGGAGGTGGTTCCATCATGCTGTGGGGCTGTGTAGCCAGTGCAGGTACTGGGAATCTTGTTAAAGTTGAGGGTCACATGGATTCCAGTCAATATCAGCAGATTCTTAAGAACAATGTTCAAGAATCAGTGACAAAGTTGAAGTTGTGCTGGGGCTGAATCTTTCAACAAGACAGCGACCCTGCTCAACACTACACTGCTCAAAATCTACTAAGGCATTCAAGCAGAGGAACAAGTACAAGGTTCTGGAATAGCCATCTCAGTCCCCAGACCTGAATATTATTGAAAATCTGTGGTGTGATTTTAAGCGGGCTGTCCATGCTCGGAAACCAACAAACCTGACTGAACTGGAGATGTTTTGTAAAGGAGAATGGTCCAACGTACCATCAACCAGAATCCAGACTCTCATTGGAAGCTATAGAAAGCATTTAGAGGCTGTTATTTCTGCAAAAGTAGGATCTACTAAATATTGATGCATTTTTTTCTGTTCGGGTGCCCAAATTTATGCACCTGAATAATTTTGTTCAAAGAATTATTGCACATAATAATTTATTGTTAGTAAATGATATTAGTAAATGATATAATAATTGATCAACATATTGATTTATTCTGCCTTACAGAAACCTGGTTACAGCAGGATGAATATGTTAGTTTAAATGAGTCAACACCCCCGAGTCACTAACTGTCAGAATGCTCGAAGCACGGGTCGAGGAGGAGGATTAGCAGCAGTCTTCCACTCCAGCTTATTAATTAATCAAAGACCCAGACAGAGCTTTAATTCATTTGAAAGTTTGACTCTTAGTCTTATCCATCCAAATTGGAAGTCTCAAAAACCAGTTTTATTTATTATCTATCGTCCACCTGGTCGTTACTGTGAGAATTCTTTGTGATTTTTCAGACCTTTTGTCTGACTTAGTGCTTAGCTCAGATAAGATAATTATAGTGGGTGATTTTAACATCCACATAGATGCTGAGAATGACAACCTCAACACTGCATTTAATCTATTATTAGACTCAGTTGGCTTCGCTCAAAATGTAAATGAGCCCACCCACCACTTTAACCACACTTTAGATCTTATTCTGACATATGGCATAGAAATTGAAGACTTAACAGTATTCCCTGAAAACCCCTTTTTGTGTGATCATTTCTTAATAGCATTTACATTTACTTTAATGGACTACCCAGCAGTGGGGGATAAGTTTCATTACAGTAGAAGTCTTTCTGAAAGCGCTGTAACTAGGTTTAAGGATATGGTTCCTTTGTTATGTTCTTCAATGCCATATACCAACACAGTGCAGAGTTTATCTCGTCAATAGCTTTACATCCTCATTGAGCACAACTTTGGATGCTGTAGCTCCTCTGAAAAAGAGAGCCTGAAATCAGAAGTGCCTGACTCCGTGGTATAACCCACATTCTCGCAGCTTAAAGCAGATAACCCGTAAGCTGGAGAGGAAATGGCGTCTCACTAATTTAGAAGATCTTCATTTAGCCTGGAAAAAGAGTCTGTTGCTCTATAAAAAAAAAGCCCTCCGTAAAGCTAGGACATCTTACTATTCATCACTAATTGAAGAAAATAAGAACAACCCCAGGTTTCTTTTCAGCACTGTAGCCAGGCTGACAAAGAGTCAGAGCTCTATTGAGCCGAGTATTCCCTTAACTTTAACTAGTAATGACTTCATGACTTTCTTTGCAAATAAAATTTTAACTATTAGAGAAAAAATTATTCATAACCATCCCAAAGACATATCTTTATGTTCGGCTGCTTTCAGTAATGCTGGTATTTGGTTAGACTCTTTCTCTCCGATTGTTCTGTCTGAGTTATTTTCATTACTCACTTCCTCCAAACCATCAACACGTCTATTAGACCCCATTCCTACCAGGCTGCTCAAGGAAGCCCTACCATTAATTAATGCTTCGATCTTAAATATGATCAATCTATCTTTATTAGTTGGCTATGTACCACAGGCTTTTATGGTGGCAGTAATTAAACCATTACTTAAAAAGCCATCACTTGACCCAGCTATCTTAGCTAATTATAGGCCAATCTCCAACTTTCCTTTTCTCTCAAAAATTCTTGAAAGGGTAGTTGTAAAACAGCTAACTGATCATCTGCAGAGGAATTGTCTATTTGAAGAGTTTCAGTCAGGTTTCAGAATTCATCATAGTACAGAAACAGCATTAGTGAAGGTTACAAATGATCTTCTTATTGTCTCAGACAGTGGACTCATCTCTGTGCTTGTCCTGTTAGACCTCAGTGCAGCTTTTGATACTGTTGACCATAAAATTTTATTACAGAGATTAGAGCATGCCATAGGTATTAAAGGCACTGCGCTGCGGTGGTTTGAATCATATTTATCTAATATATTACAATTTGTTCATGTAAATGGGGAGTCTTCTTCACGGACTAAGGTTAATTATGGAGTTGCACAAGGTTCTGTGCTAGGACCGATTTTATTCACTTTATACATGCTTCCCTTAGGCAGTATTATTAGAAAGTATTGCTTAAATTTTCATTGTTACACAGATGATACCCAGCTTTATCTATCCATGAAGCCAGAGGACACACACCAATTAGTTAAACTGCAGGAATGTCTTTCAGACATAAAGACATGGATGACCTCTAATTTCCTGCTTTTAAATTTAGTTAAAACTGAAGTTATTGTACTTGGCCCCACAAATCTTAGAAACATGGTGTCTAACCAGATCCTTACTCTGGATGGCATTACCCTGACCTCCAGTAATACTGTGAGAAATATTGGAGTAATTTTTGATCAGGATGTGTCCTTCAATGCGCATATTAAGTAAATATATGTAGGACTGCTTTTTTATCTCTAAAATTAGAAAGGTCTTGTCTGAGTGATGCTGAAAAGCTAATTCATGCATTTATTTCTTCTAGGCTGGACTATTGTAATTCATTATTATCAGGTTGTCCTAAAAGTTCCCTGAAAAGCCTTCAGTTAATTCAAAATGCTGCAGCTAGAGTACTGACAGGGACTAGAAGGAGAGAGCATATTTCACCCATATTGGCTTCTCTTCATTGGCTCCCTGTTAATTCCAGAATAGAATTTAAAATTCTTCTTCTTACTTATAAGGTTTTGAATAATCAGGTCCCATCTTATCTTAGGGACCTCATAGTACCATATCACCCCAATAGAGCGCTTCACTGTCAGACTGCAGGCTTACTTGTAGTTCCTAGGGTTTGTAAGAGTAGAATGGGAGGCAGAGCCTTCAGCTGTCAGGCTCCTCTCCTGTGGAACTAGCTCCCAATTCAGATTAGGGAGACAGACACCCTCTCTACTTTTAAGATTAAGCTTAAAACTTTCCTTTTTGCTAAAGCTTATAGTTAGGGCTGGATCAGGTGACCCTGAACCATCCCTTACTTATGCTGTTATAGACTTAGACTGCTGGGGGGTTCCCATGATGCACTGAGTGTTTCTTTTTATTCACCTCTTTTTGCTCTGTATGCACCACTCTGCATTTAATCATTAGTGATTGATCTCTGCTCTCTTCCACAGCATGTCTTTTTCCTGATTCTCTCCCCTCAGCCCCAACCAGTCCCAGCAGAAGACTGCCCCTCCCTGAGCCTGGTTCTGCTGGAGGTTTCTTCCTGTTAAAAGGGAGTTTTTCCTTCCCACTGTCGCCAAGTGCTTGCTCACAGGGGATCGTTTTGACCGTTGGGGTTTTTCTGTAATTATTGTATGGCTTTTGCCTTACAATATAAAGCATCTTGGGGCAACTGTTTGTTGTGATTTGGCACTATATAAATAAAATTGATTTGGTTTGATTTGATTTTCCCAAAAGGAAATCACTGTGGAAAACACACCCAATGGATTTTATTTTATTTTTTTTATCAAGTTGATGCCCAGCACAGTTTGGGAATTACCCTGAAATATCAGAATTTCACTGAACCGATAGGAGGATTTTCTTTGTCCAAAACATCAGATCTAGGCTTGCATCTCAGATGTACCTTCTGGAAAATTGTAGCTCAACTTTCAGGTCTTTTTTTTTTTTTTTAAGAAAATCCTCCTCTTTACCACTTTATCATGAAGCTGTATGACTGGTGATGCAAAATGCAAAACTTCCACTGTGCACAAAAGTTAATATATTCCAAGACATATTCAGTGACATGGACACTTCATGTATCCATCCCCTGACTTGTCTGAAGAAGCTGATTATTTACAGGTATTATAACAAAGGGGCCCATTACTTATGCAACCATCATCTTGGCTTTTATATTTTTATTAATTTATATGAAGTTTTAGAGATTTGTTTTCAGTTTGAGTTTAAGGAACATAATTTTCCAAATTTTTATATTCGATAGCAAGATAGATAGATAATACTTTATTGATCCCCCCTTAGAGGGAAATTCAACTGTTCAGCAGCAAAAAGAGACATACAACAAACGAGCACAAAATACAAAGACACAAGCACAGTCTAATGGTCGAAGGGATGAAAGATCTCTTATAGCGCTCTGTCCTGCAGCGCATTGACAGGAGACTATCATTTCTTCTGCTCCTCTGAGCAGTCAGAGTCATGTGCAGAGGGTGTCTGGTGGTACTGAGGATAGTCTGTGTCTTGGTCCTCGTGCACCTCTCCACCACATCCCCCATCCTCTCCAGTGACTGGCCCACCCCTGAGCCCGCCCTCTTAACCAGCTTGTCTATTATTTTACAATTTTTGGCTGAGATGCTATTGCCCCAACACACAGCAGCGAACAGAGCAGCAGTTACAACAGATTTATAAAACATTGACAACATGACATCACACACATTAAAAGACTTCAGTCTCCTCAGAAAAAGAGCCTCGTCTGACCCTTTTTGTAGAGGCACTCCGTGTTGATGTTCCAGTCTAGATTATTATCTAAGTGTACACCTAGATATTTACGAGGTCTGTTTGAAAAGTATCTGACCTTTTTATTTTTTGCAAAAACCTGATGGATTTGAATCACGTGTGCTTGCATGAGCAAACCTTGAACCTTCATGCGCATGCGTGAATTTTTTCACGCCTGTCGATTGTCATTTGCTGGTAAGCAGCCTTTGTGTGGGACGTGTGCTGTGCGTTCAGCGGATTTTCATTGCAAGGAAAAAGACGGAACGACTGGAGCAGTGCCGCATCAAATTTTGCCAGAAACTGGGCGACAGCCAAGTGGAAACCATTCAGATGATTCAGACGGCTTTCGGTGACTTTTCAGTTGTGTGACTATCCGAGAAATTGTGAAAGAGGTGGGCATGTCACAGCATGTCCTGTGAGACTTCAACACAAAGGTGCTTTTGCTCCGCCGTCAGCAGCTTCGTGCCGAAGCCTTTGGCACGAATTTCACCGGCACTCTTTTCATGGCCAAATCTTCTGTCACAGTGGAATGTGCCAAAAAAGTGCTGATGTCCACCTCTTCCGCAATTTCTCGGATAGTCACATGACGGTCCCGCATCACCACAGCATTCACTTTGGAAATGATCTGGTCATTTCAGCATGTTGATGGCTGCCCGGAGCGTGGCTTGCTCTCCACCGTTGTGCGGACGTCTTTAAACCGGTTGTACCGCTCCTTAAAGGCTGGTAAGCAGCAAAGGCTGCTTACCAGCAAATGACGCAATTGACAGGCGTGAAAAAATTCATGCATGCGCACGAAGGTTCAAGGTTGGCTGATGCAAGCACACGTGATTCAAATCCATCAGGTTTTTGCAAAAAATAAAAAGGTCCGATACTTTTCTAACAGACCTCGTATATATGTGTACTTGCTCAATGTCTTGTCCGTTTATTTTGACTATATTGAGAAACCTGATTTACTTTTTGTATTTGAAATGGCATAAACAAATTACAATACATGAAATATCAAGGGGCCAAATACTTTTGCAAGCCGCTATGTCAAAATTATCAAAAATCCCTAATTTATTATACACTGATATGAAATTTACTTAATATATTTACTACTTTTGTAACCCAAAGACTTTAGTAAACCTGTTCTAGCACTAAAACAGTACATCCACATGAATAAAGGTGTATTTTTAATAAAGATTTGAAGTCAGTCCCACTGGCTTCTCTTTTTTTTTTTCCCCCGCGTTGGGTTGCCACAGCAGGTCTGAGATGGATCTGCATTTTGATTTGGCACAAATTTTACTCTGTCTGCCCTTCCTGACCCAACTGCACATTACATGGAGAATGGGCAGGAGTGGTCTTGCATTGGGAATCTTCTGATCTGCAAACAAGTGCACTAACCACTTGGCCACCATAACTCAATAAAGACTTGAAGAATTTGCTAAACATGCGTTTCATATATTGAGCTATAGAGGCATATTGTTTCTCTACAAAGTGTTCTAGACAGATACACATCACATATGTTGAAAGCTAAGATTGTTCCAAACAATTTGATGTGTAATACATGTGTATTATAATGAAAGATAGAATCTTAAAAGGGGAATTACTGAAAGTATGGTCAATTTGAGAAAATACCACTGGACCCCAGAGGGTTAAAGGGTTATTCAAATAATTGTTTAGATTATATTACTGGTGGTAAAAGTCTTAATTTCTTTCCAATTTATCTTCTGAGCCCCCCTCCTTTCTTTTGTTTCCCACCTTCTCACACCCTCTGCCAAGGAATGGAAGACCTCCAATTGTAGCCTCTGTTCTGCCATTTCCACATTTCCATGTAATATTTATGTAGTCATTTTGTGCAGTCTTTAAAGACGTGAAAAAAATCTGTATATGCTGGGGATTTTTTTCCTTCCCTCTGTTCAGGCTTTCTTTTGTTCCTCCATTTGTTGCTACGCTTTCCATAGGCTGTGCTGTTTCATGCATTTAACCGTACCTTTATTTGTTGTTTTTTTATATATATATATTTGTCCAGTTGCCATGGTTGCGTTCTGAGCCATTGGGGTTGTAACTGGTGTGTTCACCAGCACTTCTGTACCCACAAGCCCACGTGTGTCGAAGGGGTGATCATCTACAACCAGCATGTAAGACGCAGCACAACGAACACCAAATAGAGAGTTAATGGAATTTTATTATGGAATTAAATAACACAAGTATCACTGTGTCATAGAGGTTTGGCCGACATCTGAATTACATACAAGCTCTGCAGTTTCTTACCAATTATGCAAGGCAGTTTTAAGCATTTCCATTGAACTCAACCAAATCTTTAACAGACACCACAAATCACACAAAAGAATCACTTTGCTTTGACTCTGTGACAAGATATTGATTAAGAACTTTAAAATACGAGCTTGCAATGAGCATTAGCAGGTAGTATTTTATTTTGGGAGTATTAGAGCATTGTAAATGCATGTAGTATGTGCATAACTGCTTGTTTTACATGTCAGAATTTTGTTTTGTCTCATGTACTGATTGATCTCATGCATTTCTGTCAAACTGTGTTATTAACTGTAATAACAGTTATTAATCATGTTTGGGTTCAGTCTCATTTTCAATTTTTTTGATGGTTAGTTTTTTTTTATTTCACTCTCACCCTTTCCTCATGACTCCCTCTCCTCCCTCCTCCAGTTTAAACTCCCCACTTCAGTTCCTCCCACAGCCAAAGTTGTTAAAGTCAACACAACACCCGCTACCACAGCTACTGCCCCTACAACCACCGTCACCACCACCACACCACCCCCAAAAACAACAAAGGCCATAACAACAGCTGAAGCCCCTGTCACTGTAGCAGGCACTCAGGAGCCAACCACCCTTACCATACCCACAACCCCATCCACATCATCCACCCCTGAACAAACCACTCCAGCTCCACCCCCACCTCCTCAGCCTACCAGCACCCTGCCTCCTACCGCAGCAGCAGTTCCTGAGGTCACAACGTGGGAAGGCGAAGACCAGACTGAAGTTGAAGAGCTTGTTGTTGTTTCCCAACATGACACCAAAGACTTTGTAGTTACCCCAAAAGACATGGAGTTGGTTGTGGACACTGAGTCGGTGCATATAACCGCTGCAGTTGATAGTCTGACTGGGACTCTGGACCCCCAGTTGCCCCTAATGATCCCACCACATGAAGCAGAGAGTCCTTCCCTGGAGCTGGTGACAGGAGTACCCCTTGGAATTACACAAGAAATGGTGGAAAGTTTAGGCTTAGCAGAGCCCCCCACACAGACAACATCTGACTTCGCTCTGCCCACTCCCTATCCCCTGGGAGAGCCAGTTGACTCTGAGACATCCCTGAATCTGGACCGCTCTCAGACATCCACCAAGCTCCCTCCACAAGACTCCCAGGTGCTGACTGAGGCAGGAAGTCTGATTAAAGACCTTGAGATACATTTAGCTCTACAGGAGGAAATGAACAGCCATGTTGATGTTCCCATGCTGGCTGAAAATGACACCGCTACCTTTTCAGCTGCAACAGTCCTTTCAGGTGATGGTGAAGTTGACCACGCCCCTCACGCCTTTGCACATCTCCTAGATACCGATTCAGAGTTCGACTACCAGTACGACTCAGCAGATGCCTTCCTCCCGGTGAGTCCCAGCTGCCTCTGTCTAGTGCACCACCTACTTTTCTTTCCACTTCTCCTGCTTCTCCAAACCTCTGAGTGCTCAAAGTTCTTGTGTGGACTTGTGCAAAAGGGACACATATGTGACACCATCTTTGTCCCCACTCTGCCATGTTTCCATGACATTGTCTTTCAGCCTTCTTTTTTCATTTTTTTGCTTCTGCTTTGGACACTGGCTCAAAGATAAACCGCTTCATTAGTGATAGCTACTATAGTTTTTTTTTTTTTTTTTACTGCTTCCTCTGCTGGCTTGATTTTGTCTTCACTGTAGTAAAGAGATTAGAACAAGAAGGCTAAAATGACATGGTATTTTACAATATAAAATAAACAAATATGATAAGTAGGAAGGAGATACCATTTGTACAATGTAGTGTTCTCCAAAAAATATATCAATCTCTGTGTAAAACTGATTTATTCATAGATAAATATGATGCATATAAATACTGTTTGAGTTGTTACTAACAGTCATGGCTGTGAGAACTGAGATGACCCCAACACAGAGAACAGGTAGGATGGAAAGTTCAAAGTTCTTAATACAAAACCAGGCAGAGTCCAAAGTCATAAATAAGAGCTCAACAAAACTGCAGAGGTCCCATTGGGCTTGGATCTCTCTACTCATTAAACAAGAATAACACCACAAAATCAAACAAAAGCATTGTAATAACTAAAACACGAAATTAACAAATAATCAGAAACATAACAAATCCCCAGGTTCAGTGTAAGACAAAACTGAACACATGGAATAAATCAAAACTATAATAATGAAACAAAGCCTAAAATTAGAACACAACACCAACAGTATTACAAAAAACTACAGGTGATCATATAATTTCAGTATTAACATAAAAATAGTTGAAAGAGTTACAGCACCACGTTCAGCATTTAACACAGCCATCAGTTGATCCTTCAATAGTCTGCACATGATGAAAATAAATCCCATGATCCACCAAGACTAAAATAAAATAAATTACTCTGTTTGACCTTTGTGTGGAGAAGAGAGGCTGCACGACAGTGCAAGTGCGCTCAATGACATGTTCGGCAATATTTATGTGTTGTGCCTGCCAAACAAATGGCTTCTAGTGGCGGTGGAGATGCAAACCAAGCCAGACTTAACTGTTCCGACCTGTACCATGCAGTGCAATACCGACCCGGTCCGCTCAGTAGAAACGGGGCTGTTGTTACACATTGGCTAAATCGTCAAGATTTCGCAGGGCCCCAATTCCCTTAAGGTTAACCAGTTACAGTTACTCAGTTACTGTTAGTCTAATTTCCCTTATTACTCTCGTAATGCATTTATGTTACTCTCAAGTTACCCAGGTTCCTGTTTAAAATGATCTACAAGTAACTTCACTATGTTACCATTACAAGCTCTGCTGTTCAGGTCATTCAGGTGCATTTATGTTCCAGTTACGTGCCTTTGATCTGTGACCAAATGCAAGTTCTGCCCCTTGATCTGCAGCTGCACCAAAATTTAATCAGCGCTTCCTTGACCCACAAACTACTTATCCACCATATTTCACTGAAATGTCTTTTTAAGGTATTCTGCTGACAAACAATCAGAGAGACAGATGTAACAAAAACACAACCTCTTCAGTGGAGATAATACAAATGTAACCTTAAAGCCCTTTAATCCCATGTTGATTTCCAAAAGGAATTGTCTTTGGTCAGATGAAATATTCCAGAAAGTTATGGTTGCTTCTCAGCTCACAATATAAACCGACTATTTTTGTGGAGTATATTGCTGCCCCCTTATTGCTGAAACAAATTGTCACAAGACTAAATCCTTTCCCAAGACAAACTAATTCCACAATATAAGATACAAAAGTTAGTTTTGACTAACTGTAATTTATAGTGAAATTCATCATTTTTAGCTCACGCATAATCAAGTCTACGTGCTGTAGAAATGGTTAAACAGGACAGTTATGAGCTTCTGTACTCTGTTATAATCCTGGAACGTTTGGGTACCAGTCTGCAGCTGCACATTTTATTTGTATTAATGTAAAATGAAAGCTGTCAACTGCAGCATTACTGGGTTACTGTAGATGATTCAAAGAAAGTCATTGTGTAAATATGAGAATCTGTGTGTATGTGTGGGCTGCAGGGGGATGAGGGCTCCTTTGTCAGCTGGGGTGCTTCAGCTTGTCCATGTGTAGAAAAGGTCCAGGGTTCTCCTCTGTTACCTGTCAAAGTGGAGAGGAAAATCACCCTACTGGCACGCAACTTGCACCTGTATCAGGTACAACACAAACGCACGCACACACCCTGTGGTGGGAGTTGAAACAAGACGTGATAGGAGGTGATTGTTTTTACCCAGTGGTTCCTCCAGCAAACAAAAGTCATTGCTGTTTACAGGACAGAGATTTGGACTACGAGTGTGTGCTGGTCATTGAGGGGCAGACTGTGGTGGTGGACGCCTACGTGGAGGTTGATGAGATGAATCCATCCATCTTTGACATTACCTGTCAGCTGCACCAGGTTCTCCAGTCACTCATTACATCATTTCACAGAATCACTGGATGTTGTTCAGGCAGAAATAAACAGACAGGACCATAAATATATGGACAGTGGCACAGTTTTTGAGTTTTTGCCACCACGCACCACCACAGCAGACTAGAAATGAAACATTTAAGATGTGCTTATCGTATAGTAGAATTTCACTTTTAATTCAGTAGGTTTAACAAAATATATTCAGCAATCTTAAAAATTACAGCCATTTGTACACATAATGCTTCCATTTTTACATTCTGTAAGTAACTGGATAGTAATCAAATTTGAAGCAAATCACAGTTACAGTTTTCTTTAGACAAGTCAGGGAATGGATACATGAACATTTTCAAGTCATTGAGTATGTCCTGGACTTCATTTACATCAGTCATTAAGACTGTTGGGTTGATGCTGTGTCAAAGAAACATTCATTCAGGGAGACTAAAATGAGGAGAACCACTTGCATTGTGAGAGATTCTCAGCAATGACATTTTGGTCACCTGGGGCGTTTCTCTGTGTGTGATCACACAGAGAGGTGTGATCGCAGACGCAGGTGCCTCAGTGTTGAGGACACCAGCAGCTGGAGAAGGCCAGGGGGGTGCCCACGTATCACCTGAGTGCAACAGATAGACCTCTCCCTCCGCGAGGTGGGGATAGACAAGGTGTCTGCCAGGATGGTTGCCATCCGTGACCCAAGGTGGTTCTGTGGGGTGGTGGAAGTCACAGTGCATAGCACCATCACACAATCACAGACCTCACCTCTTGAAATAACTGTTTGGATTGTTTTTGTTTTTTTAATAAACAAATTAAAATTTTTAAAATGCAATACTTTTGGACATTACTGTGAAGTCTATATCCAAATTCTGCTGATATTTTTGGTCCAGAAATGGAGCAAATTAATGGATAATAAATATTTTAAATATTGCTCTTACAAAAATAAATGTGAATTAATTACTGTTTCAACACTGATGGACTTTGCACAGAAGAAGTCTGTAAAAGCTGCTGTAATTTTGAACAGATTAATGTTGATTTTGTTAGTTTTATGTGGGGGAAAAATGAATGTTTGCTTACATAATTCTTGAACTACATTCATACCATCATGAAAATAAATTATAAGAGCATCTATCATAAATCTTTGAGATTTCCATAAGTTTGATAAAAGACTGACAGCTCATAGATGATTTAATGTTCACAGTGAGAATTAAAGGCAGCTTTCAATGATGGTGATACTGTGATGCTGCCAGTCAGGATCATGTATTCTGCTTCATTTAATGTCTCATCTGAGAACAAACATTCATGTTGAAAGTGTGCAAACAGACTGTTGTTTGTCCAGTACATATACTCTGCTCCAGTGGAGGAATACAACGCCATGGTGTATGTGAAGAGGAGAGACACCTTCCACGTGGACAGCACTCCCGATCTGTACGGTGAGGACAACCTTCACACAGAGATTTCTTTTGTTTTATGACCTTTTTGTTCCCCCCTTTCTACACAAAGCTCCTCTTAAATCAGTCTCTATATGAGACTGATACCTTCAGACTTGTTAAAATGTCTTTTCCTGTCATGACCAAACAAGCTATCATACTTCTTTCTGTTTGACAGCGTGTCCATGCAGAGATGGCTCTTATCTCGGAGCTGTGCGTGAGCAGTATGGTTGTTCAGTGACAGTATTTACGTATGTCTCAGGAATGTTATTGTCTCACTCTCGTGTCTGGAGACGTCAGTAGAGCTTTGCTGCAGAAACAGTCTTTGAAGTTTGTTCATGTTTTTAGCTGTATTTTTATTCAAATTTTAAAGGATCAAAGTGAGATAAAATGAAAACATGCTGAAAATATTGATTATTAATTGGCAAAGTTTAAACATGTATATCCTTTAAACACTTCAATTTCAATTTATTTTCATTTATGTAGCACAAAATCACAGCAGAGTTGTCTCGAGGTGCTTCACACAAGTAAGGTCTAACCAGGTCTATCACTGATCACAAATCTCTGACTCTGTAATGGTATGACATTTGCGTGGACATGCTGATTGCACATGATAATGCTGAGAACTTCACAGCGAGTAAAATACGTATTTAACACATCACCGTTTTTGTCAGTAAATATATTTCTAAATAGTGCAGCAGAAAACAGAATATTAGCAGAGTAATCCTTCAAATCCGGTTACAAGCACCAAAATTTTACTGTGTATACCTTTTGGTACATATTTTAGAAAAAATGTTAGCCATTTGAATTTTCGATAGGGGGCCAAGTAGGGGTCAATTAAGAACTGCATGGGGTAAAAAAAAAAATGTTTCAATCATATTGAAAGCTATACCACATTATGTGTCTGATCACAAAGATTCCAAAAAGATATAGTTTGGACTATCTGTGACTGAATGTTCTGGAGTTATGGGGTAAAAACAGCAAGCATGATGACGAAGGTCACTTTCAGTTTGGACAGGGGTCAAAAGTTAAAGTTGCTCCAGTTATGGTAAAAATGATGCAATTTATTGGTTAAGTTAGTAGGATTTTAAAAAGGAATAGTTTGCACCATGTGTCATGCTTAGTTATGTTACGGGGTAAGATATGTCACATGTCATAGAATCCAGTGAACGTTGACATTGTTTGACCTTTACTTTGGAGATCAAACATTCAACACAGTCATAACTATTCCATTTGTTAATCCTGTTAGTTCATTTTGGAATCATCATCATCATCAGATACATAATGTGATATCGCTTTCAATATGATTGGAACGTTTTTTAATTTTAACCCTGTACAATTCTTCAATTGACCCCTACGTGGCCCCCTATTGAAAATTCAAATGGCTAAAGCTATTTTTCTACAATATGTACCAAAAGCTATACACAGTCAAATTTTGGTGCTTGTAACTGGATTTGAATGATTCTTACAGTTACTGAGATGAAAGTTTCACCAGATGTCAGTAATGACCCAAGTAATCCTCACACACAAAAAAACCAAACCATAATGTCCATAAATTATGTGTAATAATGTGAAATGACAGGAAAAAGTATTGAACACCTGAAGAAGGGGATTTGAAAAAAGGCATGGGAAAGCCAAGACACCAGCTGAAATCTATCAGTAATTAGAAAGCAATCCTGCTCTTTCATTGCAAATTAATATCAGATGGTTCAGTCCCAACTGATGGCCTATAAAATGGTGTCTCATTACCAAGGTGTCACACAAGAAACATCTCATGATGGGTAAAAGTAAAGAGCTCTCTCAAGATCTTTACAACCTTATTGTTACAAAACATACTGATGGCATTGGTTAAAGAAGGATTTCTAAACTTCTGAATGTTCTAGTGAACACTGTTGGGGCCATAATCTGAAAGTGGAAAGAACATCATTTCACCATAAACTTGGGAAAGTGTAACCTCATGTGACAATATTAAAACATGCTCTGAAATATTTCTTACCAAAATCCAAAAGGTGTGTAGTTCCTTTACAAAAAACATGAATTATAGGAAATCAAAATCTTACTCTGTCCCATGGGTAGATTCAAATTGTATAAACTTAATGAAAAAAAGAGACCAGTTACTGAAAAACTCAATTAAATCCAGGTTGACAACAGACAGACAGAAATATACAGTGGGGCAAAAAAGTATTTAGTCAGCCCCTGATTGCGCACGTTCTTCGACTTAGAAACATGAGAGAAGTCTGTAATTTTCAACATAGGTACACTTCAACTATGAGAGAAAAAATCAGGAAATCAAATTGTCAGATTTTTAAAGAATTTATTTGTAAATTATGGTGGAAATAAGTATTTGGTCACCCACAAACAAGCAAGATTTCTGGCTCTCACAGACCTGTAACTTCTTTAAGAAGATCTTCTGTCCTCCACCTGTTACCTGTATTAATGGCACCTGTTGGAACTCGTTATCTTTATAAAAGACACCTATCCACAGCCTCAAACAGTCAGACTCCAAACTCAACCATGGCCAAGACCAAAGAGCTGTTGAAGGACACCAGGAAGAACATTGTAGACCTGCACCAGGCTGGGAAGAGTGAATCTACAATAGGCATCAGGTTTGTGTGAATAAATCAATTGTAAGAAAATGGAAGACATACAGTAAGTAGTGTTCAGAATAATAGTAGTGCTATGTGACTAAAAAGATTAATCCAGGTTTTGAGTATATTTTTTATTGTTACATGGGAAACAAGGTACCAGTAGATTCAGTAGATTCTCACAAATCCAACAAGACCAAGCATTCATGATATGCACACTCTTAAGGCTATGAAATTGGGCTATTAGTAAAAAAAAGTAGAAAAGGGGGTGTTCACAATAATAGTAGCATCTGCTGTTGATGCTACAAACTCAAAACTATTATGTTCAAACTGCTTTTTTAGCAATCCTGTGAATCACTAAACTAGTATTTAGTTGTATAACCACAGTTTTTCATGATTTCTTTACATCTGCGAGGCGTTAATTTTGTTGGTTTGGAACCAAGATTTTGCTCGGTTACTAGTGTGCTTGGGGTCATTGTCTTGTTGAAACACCGATTTCAAGGGCATGTCCTCTTCAGCATAAGGCAACATGACCTCTTCAAGTATTTTTACATATCCAGACTGATCCATGATACCTGGTATGCGATATATAGGCCCAGCACCATAGTAGGAGAAACATGCCCATATCATGATGCTTGCACCACCATGCTTCACTGTCTTCACTGAACTGTGGCTTGAATTCAGAGTTTCGGGGTCGTCTCACAAACTGTCTGTGGCCCTTGAACCCAAAAAGAACAATTTTACTCTCACCAATCCACAAAATATTCCTTCTTTGGCAAATTGTAACCTCTTCTGCACATGTCTTTTATTTAACAGAGGGACTTTGCGGGGGATTCTTGCAAATAAATTAGCTTCACATAGGCGTCTTCTAACTGTCACAGCACTTACAGGTAACTCCAGACTGTCTTTGATCATCCTGGACCTGATCAGTGGGTGAACCTTTGCCATTCTGGTTATTCCTCTATCCATTTTGATGGTTGTTTTCCGTTTTCTTCCACGCGTCTTTTTTTTTTTTTTTGTCCATTTTAAATCGTTGGAGATCATTGTAGATGAACAGCCTATCATTTTTTGTACCTGCGTATAGGTTTTCCCTCTCCAATCAACTTTTTAATCAAACTACGCTGTTCTTCTGAACAATGTCTTGAACATCCCATTTTCCTCAGGCTTTCAAAGAGAAAAGCATGTTCAACAGGTGCTGGCTTCATCCTTACATAGGGGACACTTGATTCACACCTGTTTGTTCTCAAAATTGACGAACTCACTGACTGAATGCCACGCTACTATTATTGTGAACACCCCCTTTTCTACTTTTTTTTACTAATAGCCTAATTTCACCGCCTTAAGAGTGTGTCATGAATGCTTGGTCTTGGTGGATTTGTGAGAATCTACTGAATCTACTGGTACCTTGTTTCCCATGTAACAATAAGAAATATACTCAAAACCTGGATTGATCTTTTTAGTCACATAGCAGTACTATTATTCTGATCACTACTGTACAAGACCATTGATAATTTCCCTCAATCTCAGGCTCCACGCAAGATATCATCCAGTGGGGTCAAAATGATCATGAGAACGGTGAGCAAAAATCACAGTACTACATGGAGGGACCTGATGAATGACCTGCAGAGAGCTGGGACCAAAGTAACAAAGACTACACACTACGCAGAGAGGGACTCAAATCCTGCAGTGCCAGGCGTGTCCCCCTGCTTAAGCTAGTACATGTCCAGGCCTGTCTGAAGTTTGCCAGACAGCATATGGATGATCCAGAAGAGGATTGGGAGAATATCATGTGGTCCGATGAAACCAAAATAGAACTTTTTGGTAAAAACTCAACTTGTCGTGTTTGGAGGAAAAAGAAGGCTGAGTTGCATTCCAAGAACACCATACCTACTGTGAAGCATGGGGGTGGAAACATCATGCTTTGGGGCTGTTTTTCTGCAAAGAGGACAGGATGACTGATCCGTATCAAGGGAAGAATGAACATGGCCACGTATCGTGTGATTTTAAGCCAAAACCTTCTTCCATCAGTGAGAGCATTGAAGATGCAATGTGGCTGCGTCTTCCAGCATGACAATGATCCCAAACACACCACTCGGGCAACGAAGGAGTGGCTCTGTAAAAAGCATTTCAAGGTCCTGGAGTGAACTAGCCAGTCTCCAGACCTCAACCCCATAGAAAATTTGTTGAGGGAGTTGAAAGTCCATGTTGCCCAGCAACAGCCCCAAAACATCACTGCTCTAGAGGAGATCTGCATGGAGGAATGGGCCAAAATACCAGCTACAGTGTGTGCAAACCTGGTGAAGACTTACAGGAAACGTTTGACCTCTGTCATTGCCAACAAAGGATATGTTACAAAGTACTAAGTTGAACTTTTGTTATTGACCAAATGCTTATTTTCCACCATAATTTACAAATAAATTCTTTAAAAATCCTACAATTTTATTTCCTGGATTTTTTTTCTCATTTTGTCTCTCATAGTTAAAGTGTACCTATGATGAAAATTACAGACCTCTCTCATCTTTCTAAGTAGGGGGACTTGCACAATCAGGGGCTGACTAAATACTTTTTTACCCCACTGTACTTCAGTGGGAAACAGCGTAATATCAGAAATGCGAAGAGCAAAAGCAATTTTTTATCACAATAATGCAAAACGCAACTGGAAAACAAATATGGCAGAATATTAACAAACTTTTATTGACGCAAAAAAGAAAGATGCAAATGATTTGGAATTGAAAATAACCAGCTTGTGAATGATCCTACGATTTTAGCAAAAGAGCTGAATTTATCATTCCTACTCTCTGTTGAAGAGATGGCAGCATGTTTTAAGCCGCCTGAAATAACCTACAACAATCCAGGACACAGTCAAACGTTTAATATAGAACCAGTATCAGAGATTGAAACTCTAAAGATTATAAATGCCATGGAGTTCAAAGCTAAAGACCATCATGGCTTTAATGTTGGATTCCAGAAACACACAATATTTCCCTGGCACATCCAATTATGCATTTAATGAATTTGTCAATTTAGCATTCTGTTGTACCAGACATGGAAGATGGCCAGTTACCCTGATCTTTAAGGCGGGTGACAAAAATAATATTACAGTTTTTTTCAATTGCTAACAAGCGCTTACCCATACATTGGATACTTTTTCTAAACTCTTAACACAGAGTGACACCTAGGAAACACAATTGGCCAAATGGTTAATTTTCTTCTCAAAAGCACATACTGTTAAACAAATACTGAAATCTTCATTTCAAAATAGAACACACCTTTTTCTGCACATACTAATGTTACCAAAACACTGGATATATGACTCAAAATGAAATACTTCTGTCAGTGAATAACACTTGTTTTCATTTCACAAGGTATATGAAGTCAGTCAAAGTACACCAGGGTTCAAAATACTGAGTACTCTTCACATTTAATAACTACATAGACATTTTTGTTTCAATTTTACATGTATTTGTATGTCATATCTTGTCTGTTATGAAAATGTAAGCATTGTGGAAATGTGTTTACTGACTGCAAATTGTGTGAAAATGTCATGAAATGTGTGAATGGTATGGCCACAAAAGTCTGATATTTTGCTAATTGTGTGAAGAGTTTTGAAAATGTGTCAAATGGCTGGACGCACGCTTGTTAGCAACTGAAAAAAACTGTAATAACTAGAGACCTATTAGCATACTGTCTTTTCTAAAGTCCTTGAAAAGTGGGTCACCAAGCAATTGATTCAACATCTACAAAGTGGTCAACCTACTCTGCATCCCATGCAATTCGGTTTTCGTGCATATCATTCAAGTGAGACTGCCATAACAATGTTCATGGAAAAAGTGAAAAGTCTTCTGGAAAAAAAAACAATTATGTTGGAGCAGTTTTCTTAGATTTGCGAAAAGCGTTTGATCTAGTGAATCATAACATTTTATTATCAAAGTTACAGTCCTTTAATTTTTCTGAGCATGCCATAAAATGGATGGCATCTTATCTATCAAATAGAAACCAAGCCACCATGGTTAATGGTATTAAACCCCCTACTTAGATTGTGCACTAGGAGTCCCCCAAGGATCCATCTTGGGGCCCATTTTATTTTCATTATTTATTAATGACCTACCAAATGTTTGTGAGGATGTGGACATACAACTTTATGCTGATGATGCGGTAATCTACACAAGTGCAAGATCACCTGAGGCAGCAGCTCAAACTCTTACGTCAGCCCCAAAGTATAAATTAAATCTAAATTGGCTTAATGGATCGTGTCTGAAATTAAACATAGAGAAAACTGTCTGTATGTATTTTTCAAAAAAGGCTTCCAATATTGAGCGTTCCAATGTGTACATTGGAGATGATGAACTGCAGTTAGTTAAACAATTCAAATATTTGGGAGTGTTGCTGGACTCGACGCTCTCCTTTAAAAATCATATTAAAATAACTAAAATAATCATATACAATATGTTTAACTTCAACCAAATAAGGTCGTCAATGACAGATCAAGCAGCTATGATACTCTTGCACTTGCGCTTTTTTTTTTTCTCATGTAGGTTACTGCATAACCAGCTGGTCTCTAAACGGTGTGACAATTCTAAAACCAATTGAAAGGCTTTACAAAAGAGCATTGAAAATTTTAGATAAAAGACCATTTTCGTATCATCATTGTAAAATTTTAACAAAGTATAACTTGTTTAGTTTTGAAAATTTTCTAAAATTTAAAAATGCTTGTCTAATATACAAGACTTTACATGGGTTGGCTCCTCCACCTCTTGCAAAGTATATTAAATATAGAACAACTGGTCCGAGGGTCACCAGGGCTATGAGTAGAGGGGACTGTGAAATGTCTGAGGAAAAACAGCTTTTGCACAAAATGTTCTGTTTATCACAGGGGGCGGGGTCGCCCCCCCCCCCCCCAACAAAAAAAGTGCGCACCGGAGGGTACCTGCCTCTGAGCGTGCGTAATGAATTGGGTGCACTCCTAGAAAGCTTGTGTATTTAGGCTACACCGTTGTAAGAGACTGACTGAGTAAGAGTAAAGAGTGATGACAGTATTTTTTTTAATTATTATTTGAACGTATAGACCCTCGGTCAAGTGATCTCCTGCATACCACAAAACCAAACCAACAACTGATCTGAGAAACGACACGAGACAGTAGATTAACCCCACATAAACCTTTCATATACAGTGGTCCCTCGTTTATCGTGGGAGTTACATTCTAAAAATAGCCCGCAATAGGCGAAATCCGTGAAGTAGTCAGCGTTATTTTTTGCAATTATTATAGACGTTTTAAGGCTGTAAAACTCCTCACTACACACTATACACTTTTCTCAAACAGGCATTAACATTGTCTCACTTTTCTCTCATGTGTAAACACTCTCAAAGTTCAAACTTTAGTAGAAAAATAAGACCAACCTGTTTTCAGGCCCAAACATTTGTTTGAGAAATAAAAATAGAACTTTTTCCTATAAATAATTATGTTGGCTTTTAGAACTAACGAATTTAATTTTAACGATCAACCTACAAGGTTGGACACATAAGAAATTATTAATAGTGACTGACCAGTATTTCACAGTTCCTCTGATCGCGCCTCTTCGTCCTGGTGCTGCGCCATTGTTGCGCCTTTTTCCACTCACACCTCGCTGCAGGTGTCTTTTTCCGAGTGAAGAACACAGTTATGGGTAGTTGTTGGTGCTGTTTTTTCTTCTGGGCGAGAAGATTCTTATAAACAGAATACAATGCCCGTACTCTCCCTTTGTGGTGCCGCAACGTGTCCCGTCATCTCGACAGAACACCGGCCTGCTTGATGAGGACGCAGAGCACAATGAACTGTAAAAAAAAAAAAAAAGCATGCAAAATTGGACTAAAAAAATCCGCGAAACTGCGAGGCGCTATATTTCCCAGTATTTCTTTTTCTTTCTTTTTTATTTTTATTTTTGATAACTCTCATATCCGAGGGGGTGAGGTTGATGAAATGAGGGGGCGTTGCCCCCAAACGCCCCCTCGTGGTGCCGGGTCCGAGTTCAACCTAAAAAAAAAGTCAACCTCAAAACAATAGAAAAGCAGGGAGAAACAATCAGTCCCTGTCTCAATCATCCAGTGTTCAGCAATGTGTCACGTCGTCGTCTTCTTCTTTCGGTTTGGTCCCGGTGTCACATGACCAATGGAGCAAAATATGATTGGTTGAACATTGGATGACTGAGACAGGGATCAATTGCTTCTGCTTTTCTATTTTTTGAGGTTGAATATTTTGTTTAGGTTGAATTTTTTGAGGATGGATTTTTTTTTTTTTTAGGATGAAATTTTTGAGGCTGAATAGTTGGATGCTAAACAAATACAACCTTAGAAACTGTCCATAGTTACAGTCCTTCCCTGGTCCATAAATGGTTCCATCAACTTCAAACTGACATTCTCTATCTCAGTCCTATTCGCCCCTGCCCCTCAACTTGAAAGAGGCTGTGTCTCAGGTTTTCTGTGAGTGTGTGTGTGGGGCGAGCAGTGCTGGCAGGTACTCGGCTCATTTATATAACAAAGGGAGGAGCTTTGTGGCATGCTAAACTTTGGGGGGATTTTCATTGCAGACTAAAGTCTGCTGTCTGGGCCTACAAGTGCTAAACTAACTAAACCAATTGAACTACAAAAACACAAATCAATAACGCTAACAACTCTGTTAAATTAACCCTCTGGGGCCGACGCCGTCATATACACGTACAACGGCTAAGACCAAGCTTTACTAAATTATAAATAACTTTTACATGATATAAGACAGAAACTTACTTTTTTTTTTGTTGCTGAAAAGTTAACTCCGCAGACTTTCGAGCCAGCCATCGGCCATCTTTGTACTCCTCATAGAAGCTGTGTGATGACGTGTGCAATGTGAGTGTCCAATCGGAATTGGTTCACCGTCACATGGTTTTCCAAAATCCAATCGTAGGGCAGATTTACCTCACGAGAAAAGCCAAAGATCATTTTCAGGAGTGATATGTTACTAGTTGGCCCGTTTGAATAGCCCCCTGGGTGCTCCAATGAGTACATACTATTAGTACATACTCGGTGCGCCCTGCACCATTACGCACAGCGATCGGTGAAAGCAGAAGCACACAGAGAGCCTCTGATGACAATCTCACGTGCTCAAATAAAGAGTGTGTAACTATCAGGATTGCTCCACTAGTTTGCATGTGAATGTTACTGGATAGCTCTGTTGCTTTCTCTGCGTAAAACACTGTTTACCATATCAATGGACAACAAAACGCACAGACCATTTTGTATATATTGTTCAAAATGTGCATTTGTGTTTATTGTTTGAACCTTTGTTGTACGGTCTTTCACACAAGACCTCAAATTACCTTTATAAAGTGTCAAAACAGTTGTTTATTATAGTTCTCTGTGTGTTTTGAATAAATGTGTGTGGAAAATTATTTTAGCTTTATTTTTTCCTTGCCTATTTTTGATTGTAAACCTTTATTACACTTATAAAACACAACAGAAACATATATATTCTGAAAGCACAGGTTGTCCTGAAAAAAGAGACATAAAACTTGATTGTGGGATGCAGGGAGAGCTGTTAACAGCAATAATAAAACATTTATGCCAGGCGAGTGAAATGTCCAAAAAATGCCCTCGGGCCCCAGAGGGTTAACATAAACTACAATAACAACATTTAAAACCCCCAAACCCTGAACTCCCATGGTGCATTGCAGCACAAAACCCATTGTTCATTGTTGTTAGCTAATATTGCTAATTTCTCCAAAAATATTAGTCCTATCAACTTTCCATTTTCGCAGCGTTCCTTGACCCAAAATGCATATGCATACCAAATGACAAATGTCTCTCCACAGTTTCTCTGTGATCGAAGCCATAGCCACACACGCATACACATGCACAGAGGCCACTTGGCTATTACAATTTACATACTTTTCAATGCTTGCAGCATTTTTAAATTTTGACCCCTCTGTTATTCTTCATTGGCCCCTACCTGGCTGTAGCCACCACCCTGGGATGGCCATACATTTTTGTGTAGGCCATGGTAAGATGAGGCTGAATTGTGTTGTTTAGTCCCCTTAACTGGTCCTGATTAGGGTCAAAATTGGCTACTGACTCATGGACTAATGGGACTTCAGATGAATTCTATAAGATATTTAACTTTTTTTTAAATTTACTACTATTGGATTTAAAATTTAAATGTAATTAATATTATCAACCTGATTTACCTTGCAGACCTGCTGCACGCTCCCCCCACTGTGGTACCACCATTAACACAAAAATCTTCGCTACAGTATATTCAGGTGCATTTGCATCAAGTCAAGTCAGGCCTGCCATGTCTTATAGGTACTTTCACACCTACAGTAGTGTTCACAATAATAGTAGTGCTGTGTGACTAAAAAGATTAATCCAGGTTTTGAGTATATTTCTTATTGTTACATGGGAAGCAAGGTACCAGTAGATTCTCACAAATCCAACAAGACCAAGCATTCATGATATGCACACTCTTAAGAGTTAAAAAAAAACAAAACATAATGTCAGCCACCAATTTAGTGGTAATTTGGGTGATACTATCATAATAAAGGTTAAATGTATCTCTGATTCTGATGTTTGGTTTTTCTGTGCCCCATGCTTTTCCCAACAAGACTTTGTGGATGTGCATATCTTCTGAATCAATCACTGCACACATATGTTTGAATTTGGTTATTGACATAATTCTGTCTTTTTCTCTTCTCACAGTGACTCTGTACAACTGTTCTGTGGGCCGACTGGACTGCAGCCGCTGTCATACTGCGGACCAGAAGTACGGTTGTGTTTGGTGCGGTGGCTCTCAGGCCAGCTGCTTGTATTCGGACTCCTGCAGTGCTCCCGTACAGCAAACCTGCCCTGCCCCCGTCATACAGTCTGTGAGTTTTGCCCTTTGACCTCCTCACTTGCACTGTGTCAAAAATAGACCCATGGGAATTATGCATAAAGCTGACATTTACAGTCACACAGATGTCACACAAACGATGGTACCTTTGGGGGTCTTGTTAAAGTGTTGTGTTGAAGTGTATCAGAATTAAATATGAAGAAATTTAACTCATTAACAAATAAGTGTTGCAGTCTTAAAGGTTTTTACAAATAGTGCCGTATTTATTTTTATATGTTTGTTTGAATTACATGGTTGTCCTTGACCTCTATAAGTTTGAGACAGTATGGTGGATTTATGGGATCCACACCAAGATGTTAAGTTGTGAAGTAACATTACCAAACATTGTTTGAAATTCAACAGTGACTATAACTATACAGTGAGGAACTGATCTTAGGTCTGATAATGGTCTAAAGAACACCAGTGTTAGATGAAATAAAAAAAAAAGGCAAATTAAATATCAGTACTGTGATAAATTAAATTGTAATATTTTTCTTAATTATTCTGCAGAAATTTGAAAAATTATACTAATTTCTTTCGTCTTCACAGTGGATCCAGTAAGGATCTGTATGTTGATTTAAGACGCGGTTTACACCGGATACCTTTCTTGAAGCAACTCCACATGTTAAGGGAGACTGAGGAGCTGGGGACCTTCTTGTTGGGAGACAAGCGTACTGTCCGCTTGCATCACCATGCTGTCAAGATTGAACTATGATAAAATTTTGGAAAGTTATGAAGATTCTGAATTCCGTCAACACACAAAAAGATCCATCTCTGTAGGAATGCAGTCACAAATTTAAACATTAAATATTATCATAGGTAGCAATTCAGAGCCCGGCCCTCAGTATATTGTGAAAGAGGGTTCTAAAATCACCGGGGACCCATCCCAGGATGTGCAGGGAGCAGGCGCCCTGGGTGGTCATACGTGGTGTGTCCATAAAGTAACGGTCCTTTTTATTTTTTTTTTAAACTATATGGATTTCATTCATATGTTTTTACATCAGACATGCTTGAACCCTCGTGCGCATGCGTGAGTTTTTCTGATGGGGAAAAAAAAGTCCTTTTCATTCTGCCATTTCCAGACAATGAAAATCCGACGAGGGGGCGGGACCACTCCTTCCACTAGGCGTGCTCACAGGCGAATGATGTCACCGACAGGCGTGGAAAAACTCACGCATGCGCACGAGGGTTCAAGCATGTCTGACGTAAAAACATGAATGAAATCCATATAGTTTTGAAAAAAATAAAAAGGACCGTTACTTTATGGACACACCACATAAATCTGAATGTTCTACAGCTTAATTTGGGTCCACCTGGAGTAAATTCAGTTGATGGACATGGTTTGGAAAGGCACACACCTGTCTACATATAAGGTCCCACAGTTGACAGTGCATATCAGAGCACAAACCAAGCATGAAGGAATTGTCTGTAGACCTCCGACACAGGATTGTCTCAAGGCACATTTCTGCTGCTTTGAAGGTTCCAATGAGCACAAAGGCCTCCATCATCTTGTAATTGGAAGAAGTTCGGATCCACCAGGACTCTTTCTAGAGCTGGCCACCTGACTAAACTGAGTAATCAGGGAGAAGGGCCTTAGTCAGGGAGGTGAACAAGAACCCGATGGTCACGCTGTCAGAGCTCCAGCATTCCTCTGTGGAGAGAGGAGAATCTTCCAGAAGAACAACCATCTCTGCAGCAATCCACCAATCAGTCCTGTATGGTAGAGTGGCCAGACGGAAGCCACTCCTTAGTAAAAGGCACATGGCAGCCCACCTGCAGTTTTCCAAAAGGCCCCTGAAGGACTCTCAGACCATGAGAAACAAAATTCTCTGATCTGAAGATACACAGATTGAACTCTTTGGTATGAATGCCAGGTGTCATATTTGGAGTATACCAGGCACCATCCCTACAGTGAAACATGGTGGTGGCAGCATCATGCTGTGGGCATGTTTTTCAGTGGCAGGAACTGGGAGACTAGTCAGGATTGGGGGAAAGATGAATGCAGCAATGTACAGAGAAATCCTGGATGAAAACCTGCACCAGAGCGCTCTTGACCTCAGACTGAGGTGACTGTTCATATTTCAGCAGTACAATGACCCCAAGCACACAGCTAGGTTATCAAAGGAGTGGCTTCAGGACAACTGTGTGAATGTCCTTGAGTGTCCCAGCCAGAGCCCAGACCTGAATTTGATTGAACATCTATGGAGAGACCTGAAAATGACTGCTCCGTACACAGTGACATCATATTCAGGAAGACTTGATGCTGTAATTGCTACCAGAAGTGCATCAAAAAGTATTGATCAAATATTGTGAAGACTTATGTTCATGTGATTTCTTAGTTGTTGTTGTTTTGTTTTGTTTTTTTAATAAATTTGCAAAACAAACAAACAAAAAAACTTCCTTTCATGTTGTCATTATGGGGTGTTGTGAGTAGAAATTTGAGGGGGAAAAAAATGAATCTACTCCATTTGGAATCATTTTGGAATCACATAGTAAAATGTGGAAAAAGTGAAGCGCTGTGAATACCTTTCCGGATGCACTGTAAGCCTTTCACACCTTCCATAGCAGTGAAGCTGACATGTCACGTGTTTTGTTCACACTCAAAGAAATCAATTTGTAGTGAGACAAAGTTAATAAAGTCCTCACTTAAAAGTAAACGAATATTAAGATACCATGCAGTAAGTTTTTAAAGCCCATATTCACAGAAATTGGGGCATGATCTAATAAAACAATACTGACATATTTGCATACAGATACAGATGAAAGTAATCTGTTGTCAATCAGAAAATAATAAATGCAGGTGAAAGTATGATGAACATGGGGAAAAAGGAATATTTCCTTTAGCGGAATTAAAAAAGCACCAGGCATCATAAATGGCAAATTATTCCATGAGGGACTGTGTTACCTTAGTGGACTTTGATGGTGCGCAAACTGTGGGAGAACAGCAATCCAACTAAGGGTCAAGCCAACAATTAAGTCTACCCCAAGATTAGATGGTATGATGACATATCAGGAAGAGTTAGAAATAAACTTTTTTAAAAGCATAATCATCATAAATTGGGAGCGTAAATATTAGCCAAGACCACCCCATGTTGTAAATTTGCCCAATAATTAAGATGAATCTACAACTGGGATCAGAAACAGTATTTAGGTGTACAAACGGGATAGCTTTACGTAACAAAATAGCCGCACACCTTGATTTGCAACGGGAATGAGGAATGATAAATTTTCCCTACCCATCCCTTCTTCCACTTTGAACGATCTGAAACTTTGAAATGAGTCTCTTGTCAAGAAAAATTATGTGGGCACCCATGTGATGAAGATGGTGCAATACCTTATTTTGTTTAATTGTTGAACCCTTTACTGTTGAAACTGGTGACTCTAATGTCACCCCCGCTGGACAGTGCTGTTAATTTAGGTGGGATCACGGTTGGAAAATAAACCTGAAAAACAAAAAAACAGGAACAGAAACACCACCCACAAAAACTTTGACGGTCACCCCCCCCCAAATAGGATGCGCACAGTATTCGCTGTAGTAGAAACCAACTCTGGTGCCTGTTATAATTCCAGACCTAATCTATTATTGGACAATCAACAACTTACAGCTACATGGGTGTAGGAATTGTGACAAATATTTACTCAGTAGAACTGCACAATAATAAATGTACTAATTAAGCTGGAATCTCACAGGTGAATATCAAAAAGTGCAAACAGAAGTCTTATTAAACAGTTAAAGAAAGCTAAGAAAGCTGCTAAACAGAATCAGGATCGACTCCCTTATTAATATTTTTCTCAATAAAGACCAGTGCTGATGCTGGATCTTCAAACCCACAGGTCTGTCCACCACGTTAAGTAATGTGTAATCGCTGGGTAGAGAAGACCAAACTTGATGTTTGTGCAGGAATGGCGCTCCCTCTTCACTGCAGCAAAGGCAGCCCGCTTCTTGGTCACTGTAGGGTGAAGTCAGGAAGATGTAGATCGTTTTACCTTTGTACAAAAGAGGGGAAGCTTCACCAGCGCGATGCAGAATTTGATTCTGGACTTGAAATATGTTTAGATGGATGATGAGTGGACGAGGAGGTTCACCATTTTTAGGTCTGGGGGGGCCAATCCAAAACTGGTTTGTCCTCTAGCCCAAATACGTCTTATAGGGGTTGGGCCATAAACTCGGTGGGACGAGGACCCTCTGAGCCCAAGGGCAGACCCACCAGATGCATGTTGTTCCATCTCAAACGACCCTCCAGGTCTTCACATTTCTTGGAAAGGGAACTGACCATGGTGGTTAGCTTGCCAACATTAGCTTGGAGGTCGGCTATCTCGCTATCATGAGCTTTAGCCTAGCGTTCAAGACTTAAAATTGTCTCAGCGTAAGAAGCAATTCTGTTCACAAGAGGCTACAGAGCCACCGCTATCTCTCTTTTAACTGCTGAGATGATGGATTCAAACTTACTAATAACGTCCATCCAGATTTCATCCATCATATCTCTCATGCTCAGTAACAAAGTCGCATTCGCTTTATCATCTGGCTGCTCCGGGGGCTTGGGGTCAGGAGATAGCTGAGGCTTACTGTGGCTTGCTTTAGCTGTTTTCGATTTCTCTCAGGATGCCATTGTAAAGAATCCACAGGTGAGAAGAAAAAGAGGAAAAAAGGGGATGTGCAGAGTAAATGGCTGCAGTGTTTGAGTTCAGTACCCGCAACAAGCACCAAAAGTGCAATTAAAATATATAAAATGTCCAGTGGTGGGCACAGTTCCAATAATCCCATAACAGATAATTATCGAAGATAATGTTTTCATTATCGGATTATCTTTTTAAATAACTTTAAAAACCATTATCAGACTAATTATCTTCCGATAAATTTTCATCCCATTGCCTACTTTCGTCACTGCTTTAAGTATTTATGTTTTTATGTTTTTTATTTTTTATTTTTCCTTCCTATATATTTATAGGGTCTCTTTTAATTGACTTAATTTGTGCTTTCCCTCAGGTTGAGCCACTGTCTGGCCTTTTGGAAGGGGGCACCATAGTGACCATCACCGGTTCCAACCTGGGTCAGAAGGCAGAGGACATTGTCCACTCTGTGTCAGTAGCCGGCGTTCCATGCACAGTCATTCCCATTCTTTATGAGGTCTCCTCCAGGTACACTGTTGTTGGATCTTGAAGTAGAGAAGTGTGAAATGGTTTTCCTACTTCATTTCATTTATTTATACAGGAAAAGGTTAAAAAGCACAATTGCACATTACCCCAGGCCTGACTCAGTAACACTGTTTTACAGCAGGTTCCTGTTTTACACACAAACCTACATTTCATTCAATCATTTGGACAATAGACCTAACATGTACAGCACACATTCATAAAGTGATCAGTCAAGTAGGAAAGGTAGGTCAGTGGTTACACGAGTAACTATTCATTAAATTGTCTCTGTAAGTTTTTTAAATAGTATCTCTGAGCTGATTGATCTAGTGCCCAGAGGGATATCATTTCACACCTTAGTGTAGATGTAGAAGAATGATCTTTGTCCATAGGTGTTTTTATAAGAAGGGACTTGGAGCTGTTCCGCTGATCTGGTGCTCCTTTGAGAGTTTGTAGTTGGTACTAGAGCCAACAGAGCTGGTGGGAGGTTGAAGTTTTTTAACTGAAAATAAAATCTAATAGCAATACTGCTTATATAGTTGTTAAAAATCAGAGCATTTGATCTGGACAGGGCTATACAATGGTGGGTCCAGCCTGGAAGTTGACAGTGTATTTTGAAAGCTCTGTTGTACAGTTGAGCCACAGGATCAAGAACATTATTTGTGGTGAGAGACCATATAGGCAGACGGTAGGAGAGAGAGGAGAGGACTACGGCATGGAGGTACGTGTGAGAAACAGAGGTTGTCAAATATGGTCTGATTTTGTTGTAGACATACAGTTTTTGTTGCAGTTTTTTGGTCAGAGAGTTAACATGTTCTTTGTAATTAAGATGTGAATCCAAGAGCACACCAAGATATTTATAGGTTGTTGTTATGTGCAGTTTGTAATCAGAGAGCATGATTGTGTTGCACATTTGAAGTTGCTTCCTGGGGGAATGAAAATATATACATTCTGTCTTTTTCATGTTAATACTAAGATGGTGATCAGTTAGCCAATTTTGGAGTGTTTTGAGATCAGATGACAATTTAGTATTTACAAGATTGGGGTTTGAATCAAAGTAAAAGAGAACAGTGTCATCTGCATACAATAAAACGCTTGTGTGTTTAACAGAAAGTTGATGAAATATTTTATGGATTGAATAAACTGCACAGCACTTAGAACTTGTAAATTACTCAAACACGTGCATTTTGACATAACTTCATGTGTCAAAGTAAAGATTCATATTAAACAATTTTTGTACACTGTAATCTTTTTCAACAATGATTTGATGCATCACATTCTACACACAATTTGTCTACTTTAGTTTTATCCACTTTAATTTTAAATATCTGAATATTTTGTTAGGTAGACAGTCGCTGTGCATCAAAGCTGAATAGAGTCAGATATGACAAATGTTAATTTATTGTATTTAATACACATTGACAGAGATCGACATGGCCATCTTTTAAAGCACAAATCTATGTTTTGCGTTGCACTTTACCGCGCCAGATAATCCTGTATTGTTTGTTGGCATAAATCAGTTGTGGCAGTGGTTGACGTGTGACTCTCAGAGTAAATCTTGTATTTATTAACAACAGCCTATTTGTTCCCCAGGATTGTGTGCAGGACAAAAGCTAGTGGAGGAGAGAAAGTGGGCAAAGTGTCCGTTACAGTGAGCAGAGGACAATTTGGGTTGTCCAGCCAGAGCTTCAGCTACCAGGTAATCTTTCAGAAGTTGCTGCATTTGTTGCAGAAGAGTATTTGTTGCATCTGTCCAAAAAAGTGATGAAGAGCATATGAAGGTTATTCCCTCTCTTTATACAAGAGCATGGTCTTTCAGTTTGAGACCATGATTTATTGGTTTTGCCCCTTCTCTAAGACCCTACACATCCTCCTTATTCAGATCTTGTTATTCTTCTTGTTTCACTGTGGCTGACATCCAAGTTAATGGTGCGTTGCTGTGACATTCTTTTCCAGAGAGTGAATCAGACAGTACCTCAATCAGATCAGTATACTGTAGCAGATTTTCAGTGGTCTAACATGTAGATGATGCCATCTTGTTGTCTTGATGGTCATGCTGTATATTTTTTTAATTCACTTCAAAATATAAGTTGCAGGACCCATTAAATAAGTAAAAGAAACACAATGTCCTGTCCGGAAAATACAGTATTGATACTTCAGTTAAGTTATCTGGAGCAAATAATGAGAAGAATAATTATACATAATATGATGATTTTGATACTCATGATCCCCATGCAGTTTGATTTACTATCCTTTAATCATAGCAGCATTTGGAGTGCAGCTGTGCCATCCATTCATTCATGTTCTGACTCCACTTATTCCAGTTAAGGGTCACAGGGGAGCCAGAATCTGTCCCAGCAGTCATTGGACAAGAGGAGTGATGCACGCTGGACAGGATGCCAGTCAGTCGCTGAGCTACATATTGACAGACAAATACATTCATGTTCTCAATTAACCTATGGTCAATTTAAAGTCGCCATCTTCTGTAATTTGTATCACTACTGTTTAGTACTTAATGTTTCTATAAGTTTCAATGGGACCTACATTTGTTTCATTCTTTGGTGTCTTTCTACGTAGACTCGTAGCATGGGAACGCATACAGATTCTGGCCACCATAGAGTAGAAAATTAAGTATCTTGAAATATGTAATGTAATATACTATTTTAAAGGGTACTGTTGGGAGTATTAACCCGTGAAGTTTCAGAGCTTAATAGCTGCTCATTGTGGAGACACAGCTTAATTAAAATTCAGAGCACCTTGCCACAGGCAAAAAATACATTTTTGAAGGTTCTTGGACCATGCTTTGATTAGTCTGTTACCTTAAAACTAATACTCTTCCAGCAGCTTGTCCATATTTCTGGTCCAAGATACACAGAAATGTGACATACACAAAAATGTGGCATACAGCAACTGAGAGAGATTTGCTGGAACTGTTAGCTACTCCTTGAAGTGTTCACACCAAGATGTACAAGTATTGTGAGTACCAAACAACAGTGCACTCTAACTCATGGCATAGTTCCAAGCTGGTTCTGTAACAACTGGAATGTTGTAGAATGTGACGTACACAAATCGTGATGTACCATGTCTGTGCATCATTAATAGACCTGATATTTCAAATACATTCAAAGAAATAGATGACTAAATACTAACGACATCTTAACTATACCTTAACAGTTATTGACATTCCATAAACATCTCTGGGGTGCAAGTTTTTGTGATGTACAAAATGCGACATACTCTGTAAACAATAAGTGAATGTACATGTTACCATACAACAAGCCCATGTCACTGAGTTGATGCCGTGCATTTTTTTTCTTTTCAAGTTTTAAAATGTACAGCTTTTCTGGGAACGTTTCTGGATCCAAGAAAGGATCCAATTCGTAATTTGCCTTTCTCTGAAAATCACATTTTTGTTGTTGTTGTTTCTGAGGCCTACTTTTAATCCCAATTTAACAATATTAAAATTCCTTAAAAACTTTCTCATTCAAACAAATGAAAAAAAATTGAAAACACATTATTAAGGTAATAATCTTGATCAAAGTTCAGTTGTAATTGTGAGTTAGTTTGTCTTATTGAAGCAGTTTTAATTTGTGACAGTCGTCTTCAGCTGTCGTGTCTGTTACCTCAGGACCCGTTCGTCATGGGTGTAATACCAGAACGAGGTCCCAAGGCCGGAGGAACATCTCTGACCGTCACCGGACGAAACCTGCAGACGGGCCGTCCTGATGACCTCAAGGTCACTGTAGGCGGGGTGCCCTGTCGCATGTAAGCCAATCACACACATGCACATGCATGTTTCTCTAGATCCATGACATGCACAGCACGCTGCTCAGGTCCTCACATTAACGATACGCCTGTTTCGTTTTCCATTGTGTGCTTTTTTGTATGTATGATGAAAACACATTGTCTGCACACTCATTCTGATCCAAAAAATTTTTCAGTGTTTCAATCCCAGCTGCTTTTTAGGCACCTAAGATACTTCAGAGTGACTTCCTGTAGCATTGTACATGTATGTTGCATGCACAAAGGTTTGTGTCTTAACAGTTTTGTGTTTCTGAAGCTGTTCACTGTGTTCATTTGGTCTGACCTCTGACCTTCCTGTGGTAGAGAGAGGAAAGGGTAGATTGCCTGTGTGGCTCAGTTAGGTGTCATGTAATTTGTTTATTTGTCCCATCTGTCTGCTTGCAGCGTGTCTGAGGTGCAGCCGTCCAGCGTGCACTGTGTGACAGGCAGTAGTAATAAGACCGGAGAGCAGAGGGTCACTCTACATTACGGCAGTAGTCATCGTCACCTCCACAGCGCCTCCTACCACTACACACATAACCCCAACATCACCCAGGCTGCGCCCGCTAAGAGCTTCCTGGAGTAAGTCTCACTGTTTGAACTTCATATTTCATTACATTTCATTCATTATGTTTTGTTTGTTTGCCTGTCTTATCTGAGATGTTTATTTATTTATTCAGTTATTTATTGCCTGAGGCCAAACTATTGCCATTGGATACTGCGAAGGCTTTGCGTCCATTCATCTGTGTTCAGCATAAGTCCAGTCCTATTATTGCCAGGGTCTTCAAATTCACAGGGAACATTCTTGGGACACAGACCTTGGACATGTTCAAAGATGGCTAACCTTGACCTATTTTAAGCGGTCAAAAGGTCACTTTGTTTCTTACAGTTATGCTCATATGGCCGAGGGTATTTTAGCATTGAGTTAAAAGTTTTTATTTAATTCGTTTAGGGCAGGTTGATGGTAAAGGATCTAATTTGAAACTTATTTTGTTGTTTTGTTACCCGAGGCCGAAATATGGCTGTTGGGTATTGCAAAGACTTTGCGTCTGTCCGCCCATCTGTCCATCCGTCTATCTCTCTGTCTCTCTGTCAGCATAAGTCCAGGAGCATTTGTCCCAAGAATGTTGCCTGTGAATTTGAAGACCCTGGCAATAATAGGACTGGACTTATGCTGAGCACAGACAGACCGACGGACACAAGGCCTTTGCAATACCCGATGGCCAAATCTTGGCCTCAGGTAATAAAACCAAGTGTGTGTGGTGGGGTGTGCTCATAGAAATCTCTTATTTTGATCCTATTGTCACCAAATTCGTTGTGCTGATGGCTTTGGATCACTGCGCTCCTTGTGGGCTTATTTAAAATATGGTTAATTGTGCGTTTAATGGAATATTCACATAATCCTCTATAATGTCTTGGCAGTTCCGGCCACCCATAAATGGCTAAAGAGGTGGAGTGTGGCTAAGACCCTGGGTTTGACAAACACGCCCCCATTATGAACAAAGCTAACAGGCTAATATTGGTTCAGGTGTTTTCACTCAGTCACCTTCAAACCGTTTTTCCGGGTCTGGGTCGCAGGGACAACAACTC
Source organism: Thalassophryne amazonica (assembly GCF_902500255.1). Lineage (NCBI taxonomy): Eukaryota > Metazoa > Chordata > Actinopteri > Batrachoidiformes > Batrachoididae > Thalassophryne > Thalassophryne amazonica. The sequence continues at coordinate 113,316,203 of NC_047105.1, forward strand.
CAGCAGGGGACCCCGGACTTCCCTTTCTCATGCCACATTGACTACCTCTGACTGGGGGATCCTGAGGCGTTCCCAGGCCAGTGTGGAGATGTAATGTCTCCACCTAGTCCCTGGGTCTTCCCCGGGGTCTCCCCCAGATGGACATGCCTGGAACACCTCCCTAGGGAGGCACCCAGGAGGCATCCTTACCAGATGCCCGAACCACCTCAGCTGGCTCCTTTGAACGTGAAGGAGCAGCGACTCCACTCCAAGCTCTCCATGGATGACCAAACACCAGCCACCCTCCTGAGGAAGCCCATTTCGGCCACTTGTACCCACGATCTAGTTCTTTCGGTCATGCACCACCCTCATACGCATAGAAGAGAGTAGGAATGAAGATTGACCAGTAGATCGGAGAGCTTTGCCTTTTGGTTCAGCCCCCTTTTTGTCACAACAGTACGGCAGAGCGAGGTACAATACTGCCCCTGCTGAGCCGATCTTGGCCAAATCTCATGCTCATCATCACCTCACTCATGAACAAGACCCCGACGTACTTGACACTCCTTCACTTGGGGCAAGACCGTATTCCCCTACCCGGAGTAGGCAATCCATCGGTTCTCCTGAGAACCATGGCCTCAGATTTAGAGGTGCTGATCCTTATCCCAGCCCGCTTCACACTCAGCTGCGAACCAAATCCAGTGAGTGTTGGAGGTCACGGCCGTGAAGCCCAACAGGACCACATCATCTGCAAAAACGCAGGATTGCTGGACCCCTGAGCCCCACACCAAACCAGAAACCCTCCTCCCCCCGACTATGCCTCGATATAATGTCCATTAATATCACAAACAGGAATGGTGATGAGGCGCAGCCCTAGCGGAGACCAACCTCCACCGGAAACGAGTCCAACTTACTGCCGAGCACCCAAACACCGCTCTCGCTTTGCGAGTACAGAGATTGGATGGCCCTGAGAAGGGACCCCCTCACTCCATACTCCCGCAACACCTCCCACAGTATCTCTCGGGGTACCTGATCATATGCCTTCTCCAAGTCCACAAAACACATGTAGACTGGATGGGCATACTCCCAGGCACCCTCCAGGATCCTTGTGAGAGTAAAGAGCTGGTTGGTTATTCCATGACTAGGACGGAACCCGCATTGTTCCGTCCTGATTGTGGATCAGAGGTTCGACTGTCGGGCCGAACCCTCCTTTCCAGCACCCTGGAGTAGACTTTACCAGGGAGGCTGAGTAGTGTGATGCTCCTGTAGTTGACACACACTCTCTGATCCCCCGTTTTAAATATGGGGACCACCACCCCAGTTTGCCACTCCTTAGGCACTGTTCCAGACTCAGCGCAGTGTTGAAGAGACATCTCACCCAAGGACAATCCCTCCACACCAGAGGCCTTCAGCATTCTGGACAGATCTCATCAACCCCTGGGGCCTTGCCACTGTGGAGTTGTTTCACTACCTCAGTGACTCTCACCAGGGAAACTGATGAAAAATCCTCCATCAGCTTCCAGCTTTGCCCCTGCATAAGACGGGCGCTCCGGTCTGATGCAGGAGTAGTTACTCGACGTGTCCTTCCCGCGTCGGATTACAGCCTTAGTTGAGGTCAACAGAGTCTCATCCTTACTGTAGACAGCTTGGATGGTTCCCCATTTTCACCTCCTGAGGTGCTTCACGGTCCGCTAGAAGCACCTTGGTGCCCGACCGAAAGGTCCTCCATGGTTGCTCCAAACTGCTCCCACACCCCACTGCTTTGCCTACCCCACAGCAGAGGCTGCTGCCCCTTCGGGGCTGTCAGTACCTTGTAACCTGCCTCTGGAATCCTCCGAGATAACATATCCCCGGGAAAGGACTCCTTCTTCAGTCGGACGGCTTCTCTGACCACGGTGTCCACTACAGTGTTCAAGGGTTGCCACCCCTTGAGGCACCTAAGACCTTCAGGCTACAGCTCCCCACTGCAGCTTCAGCAATGGAAGCTTTGAACATTGCCCATTCTGGTTCAATGCCCCCAACCTCCACAGGGATGCTAGAGAAGCTCTGCCAGAGGTGTGAGTTGAAGATCTGTCGGACAGTGGGCTCCTTGCAGACATTCCCAGTTCACCCGCACTATCTGTTTGGGCTTACAGGTCTGTCCAAAGTCCTCCCCCACCCTCTGATCTAACTCGCCACCAGATGGTGATCAGTTGACTCTTCACCCAAGTGTCCAGAACATGCCGCCTCAAATCGATGATACGATCACAAAATCTTCGGCCTAGGCTGCTCTGGTACCATGTACACTTATGAGCATCCTTATGTTCGAACATGGTGTTCGTTATGGACAGTCCATGACTAACTAGCACAGAAGTCCAGTAACAAACGACCATTTGGGTTTAGATCAGGGAGGCTGTTCCTGCCAATCACACCTCTTCAGGTGTCTCTGTCATTGTCCATGTCTGCGTTGAAGTCCCCCAGCAGAACAATAGAGTCCCCCAACGGAGCCCCATACAGGACTCCATTCAGGGACTCCAAGAAGGCCAAATACTCCAAAATGCTGTTCGGTGCATACGCACAAACAGTCAGTTGATGTTGTATTGCTAACTGGGACATTAAATAACGTGCGGCATGTCCTTTAAATAACACAAAAATTTCACTTGCCGGAAACACTGGAGCACTGACTTCTTACTTGATTCTTTAGGGCAGTTAACTGCAAAACAAGCAGTTAGTTGCCTTAAAACAAACATTATTTCAGGTATTTATAATTAAAGGTTCAGAAAGGAGGTCACTCGGGTGGAGCTCGGAGTCGAGCTGCTGCTCCTCCACGTCGAAAGGAGCCAGCTGGGGTGGCTCGGGTATCTTTTCCGGATACCCCCTGGATGCTTTGCTAGAGAGGTGTTCCATGCACGTCCCATTGGGAGGAGGCCTCGGGGAACACCCAGGACACGCTGGATCACCACTGATAAAATGCCTTAGCAATTTACTGCATTTTTTTTTCCACATTATCTAGAGTCAGGTTCGGGGGCAGCAGCTCAAGCAAAGCCGCACAGACCTCCCGATCCACACACACCTCCCCCAGCTTCTCTGGGGGAACCCCTAGGCGTTCCCAAGCCAGCCGACCGAAAGTCCTCCATGGTTGCTCCAAACTGCTCCCACACCCACTGCTTTGCCTCCCCCACACTGCTGCCCTTCGGGTCTGTCGGTACCTTGTAACTGCCTTTGGAATCCTCCGAGATAACGCCCTGCAGTGCAGGGACAGCATCTATTTAGGGTCTTATCAGTGCCTCGAACGGAGAGAAAAAGATCAGAATCTACAAAAAACGCTTTTCTCATAATGCATTTGTGGTTCTCTGATGAATCATGATGCATTCCCTCTATTCGCCCCCCTTTTCAAACAAGGGAGGGGATGTTTTATTGATCTATACCAAATAGATCAAGACATTACAAAATGTGAAACAATAAAATGAAAAATAAAACAATCAAAATTTAAAAATAAAAAAAATAATGTCCTTCACAATATTAGGAAACATAAGTTTAATAGTTTTATGCTGATAGAACACTACTTCAATAGACTGACTGTATACAAATGTTACTGACTAAACCTTGAGTTATTGCACATTTAACAGAATATTCATGTTTTTGTTTTTGACAGGTGGAGTTTGGAGCTTAGTATATATTACAAATGTTTACATAATCTTACACCCAGGCGTTGAATCCTGGGTTCAATGCTAGTCTACTGTACGAACACTTTTAGAAGAGAAAAAATGAGTGTCGTAAAATTAATGTAATGTTATCATCAGCTCTTGTAATGCTGTGTTTGTACTTAAGGTGGTGCTGTAAAGGTAAATGCAGTAATTGCTAAGGCATTTCCTCTGTTTTCAGTGGTGGTCGCCTGATCTTTGTGTCGGGGCCACAACCTGGACGTGGTGCAGGAGCCCCTGATGGTGGTCACAGTCTCTCGCTTAGAGTTTGTGAGCCAGAACAAAGAAAGAAGAAGAGAAGAAGGAAGAGGATGAGTGAGGAGGAGAAAGGAGAGGGTCGGGGAAGTGGATGGCAAGGTCGGTCAGGATGGTACCTGACCCTGGCTGTCCTGGAGACCCACTCTGCTTTGTCAAACAGGTGTGTGTGTTGTGTGTGTGGTGTGTGTGTGTGTGTGTGTGTGTGTGTGTGTGTGTGTGTGGTGTGTGTGGGTGTGTGTGTGTTTTGTGTGTGTGTGAGAACTCTATTTCTTCCCTGCATGAAATACACACAGGAAGATGTTTGTAAAAAAATTGTCTTGTCAGTTCACAGAACGGCGGTGAGGTGAACTCTTCCTCTCTGATCTTGTTGCTCGTTCTCCCATGGTGGACTCTTCTGTCTTGGAGTCAAAGGTCACTGTGGAGTTTTGCTGGACAACCTGTGTTTTGACTTCAACACCCTGAATCCTCAGGGTTTCAGCTACAAGCCTAACCCCATCCTGCACCCTCTGAACCAGCAGGAACCCCTGAAGGCGTACCGTTACAACCCTGGCAGCTTCATCCACCTCGATGGTCAGCAGCACACAGGCGCTTTTACAAGTTACAGAATTAATGTTCATTCAAAACACTAAAACTACAACATAACGCTGGTCATCAGTGATGAGTTGTGGGTTGTTGGTGTGTAACCCACGCTTTTTTCATACTTTAGTTATACTGCTTAATGCCTTTGTATTCGTATTTTATGTTGCACATTTTCATCTTTTCTTTGCCTTACACTATCTCAGATTGACATCACACCCTACATGTTTTATTGATAAGATTAAAATTAAAAGCCTTAATCATTTTCAGATTTATGGGTTCCTGGCGATCCTAAAGCGATCCTAAAGCTAGAAACCCCAAACCAATCAGTTATGCCCTCACTTAAACATTGCTGATCACATCCCACTTTAGTTATGCAGAAACACAAATTTTAATAATAAATTAATTCATTAATTAATAATTGTAATAAGTTAATAAATAAGCATATTTTTATTGTTGCAGAATTACAGTAAAACTTAGAATATTACTGATAACACATTTTAGTTGTTAAAAATATGATGATGATTTTTATTATCATATTATTATTATTAGTGGAGTAGTATGTATGCAAAATATGTCTTCAAAAGTGGACCGTACTCTAAGGGTGTTTGGGCAGAGGCGTTGTGCCCTCTTTCTCTCTGGCTATGTCCTGGCCTGCACAGTCTATGAGCAGAAAGAATGAAGATCTCATGTATTTATGTCAGCTTGTCCATCTCCTGTCTACAGACTGGGTCATCCTGCCCTCTGTTTGAGCATAGGTCTATAAAGGCCACTAGAGCACACACCAGCATCCAGAAAGTTTAACTACATGTTTCTTACAAACCAGGAACCTAAAAGCCCCAAACATTGTGTTTAACAGTGCAGTGTTTAGAATGCACCAGCACTAAATTACATTACACGTCAGTGATTACATCAAAATAAATAAATAATAATAACTGTGCTGCAGAGTAAATCCATCTGATGCCAGTGACAAACATTTAATGAAAAAAGAGGTTTACATTTATACTCTGATGGTGTTAAAGTGTCTGATCAGCTCTCTGAAGCACAGATAAAGATACTGTATGTTTGTTTTCATTTATACTGTTTCACAGTATTAAGAAGAGTCTGATCAGCTTTGTGAGGCTCAATTCAAGATACTTTGTTAGTTTACATTTAAACTCTGTCTCAAAGTGTTAAAGTGTCTGATCATCGTAGATTAAAGTTACTGTATGTTAGTTTACATTTACACCGTCTGTGTTACAGTGTCTAATCGGATCTCTGAGGCTCAGATTAAAGATACTGTGTGTAGATTTTTGAACACAGCAGCAAACGCTACATCCATCCAATATATATTACTAGTATCTTCAAAATTTCTGACTTTGTATTATTGATATGAACACACTGATACCCGTTTTGTAAATAGCTGGTAATTCAATCATGTGCCAATCACCTAATAACATACTTCTGTAATTTATGTAATAGTAAGGTGTGATCTGTGGTATCAAACACTTTCTGTAAATAAAAAAAGAAAAACCCTGCTGTATATTAACATGAAATGTAACAAAATGATGACATTTAGAAGTGTGCACCGTATTTGAAATAAATTGGCTCAAGTTGTGGCTCTTACAATACATAAAAACATTACAAAGCTGGGATTTTTTTTAAATTTTATTCTGCTTTGCTTTAACAAATTTCCAGCCAGTTTGACACATGCAAATAGAATGACTAGATCCAACAAATGTTTCATTTCAAAAGACCTGCACCCCTACAGTGTTGTGATTTACAGAAAACCAAATGTCTATTTTTATTTAATGGGAAGCCTTGCAGATTTAAAGTATTAGGCAACTGCACCACAAACCTTCAAACATTCAAAAAGTGTATTTTGTCAGGTAATAACATTCGTTATTTCAGATTTGTGAAACACAATATTGATTAAAATGATAATCAGAAATAATCAGGTTCTTTTATCAAAAAGACTTAAGAATTAAAATACATTGAGTTCTCTTTTGACTAAAACTAGACTAAAATTAACAGACTTAGTCGACTCAAACAAGACTAATAAAATGGTATGCGAATGACTCAATATGACTAAAACTAAAAGAACATTTGACAAAAGACTAAGACTAAATTAAAAAACAGGGTGACAAAATTAACACTAGACCTCACTCAACCCACACCCTGCCAAACCACACGGCACAATATCGCTTTAAGCACTTGTGATAGTTCTGTTACACACTGTGCCTAGTATGCAACATCTTGTTGCATAAATGTTGTTTGCTGTGCAACACTGTAATTGCCTGCATTTGCATTGTATTTTTATTATTTTCTTTATTTTTTTCCAGCACCTCGAAGCAGCCCTTGCAGTTTCATTGAACTTGCATTTCTCTGTTTCTGTACAATGACAAATAAAAGCATTCTATTCTGTACTATTTATAGCTACCACATCCACAGTGACCATAACTGCAACAGGTGTAATTCAGCTTTTTAACATAAACTTTGAAACCTAATTTACAGATTACTAACACATTTACAGCATTTAAATGGCACTTTTTTTCTGCTCACTGCAATGGTGCTTGTTTGGTACAACTAGTCCTGTTTCCCCTTTTAATCAGTGTCAAGTTGTGTTCTGACTTAGTTTGTGCATTCCCCATTGAAAAGGATAAACCTTCTACATTGCATTTCAGCTGGATTTCACTTAGTGAGCAGCCATAGAATTTGATTTCCCATTTATTACTGTTCCATGTTGAACAGGCAGTTAGTTGAAAAACCTCAAAAAGAGAACAAAAATACAAAATATTGTACATGAAAATAAACACATTGATCATAATATTACAAATAATATTCCTGTCTTTTAATCAAAATATTGTTATGACAGTATTTTTAACCAAATAGATTTAATATATTCTTGAAGGTTTTAATGGTATTTTTATAGTCAAAGATTTTTAGCATTTTAGCCAGTAGTAAGAATTTAACATGTTTTTTAGTGAAAGATTTCAGCTACTTTTTATAATCCATATGAACTGTAGGATAACTTTGAAACACATAACTTTCAGCAGAAGGTAAAGCAAAGGTTTAAATACATATTTCACCATCCAAAAGTTTAAGTACCTTTTTTTATATTTATGTCTTTAGCCAAGTAACATCACGTATTTTAGCCAAGAGATTTCAAAACAGTTCATTATTCGACTAAATTAATAAATCTAATATATAGCATATTTTTTTCGCTTTTTTTTTTTAGCCAAGTAAATAGATTTATACTTTTAGTGAGAAATTTTAAACTGTACATTTTTAGCTAAATTCAACTTGCTTGGTATACGTAAATAGTTTTAAATTTCTACATACTACGCTTGATTGGGCTTTTACCATTTTATTTTAATTTATATAATATAGGCAAACAGACTCTGTAGCTTTTAACTATGTTGTTTTAACCCCAACTTGCACAAAGCACAGCAAACCACATTAACAAACAATTCAATCAAACCACAGTCTTTTAGAGTCCCTGTTTCCAGAACGTTACTGAACGCACCACACTACTCAGGTACTACTCACTTCACAGACACAGGGTAATATGGTGCTTACCGGCTGTCCTTCAACGTTTGTAGAAAGGAATCATCTCTGCACAGTCACGCTGGTTTTACAGATGAATTTTCTTGCGCTACGTTCACTACAAGCACTGCGGCCCCAGTACCCAACAGTGACTGGTCCGTCATTTTAAACGTACCGGGCACGCACAGATTGCTCAGCAGATTTGTTCCACCTGGTATCCCCCGCTGACGGAAAGGGAGGAGGGACTATCAAGCAGTTCGTCAGCACAGTCATCTTTCTTGTATTGTCATGTGTTGACAGGGAGATAATTTGGACCTGGCCATCACTAAAGACGAGGTAATTGTCTTAGTTGGAGAGGGTGTGTGTGCTGTGAAGACTCTCACCAAAAACCATCTGTACTGCGAACCGCCTGCCCAGCAGCCTGCACCTGGACCCAACAGCAAGAAACGTGAGGGCTCTGATAACCTGCCTGAGTTCACCGTGAGTCTGCTGCACTTTTTTAAAACTCTGAACATAAACACTGGGAACCAGGCAAGGGGTGCAACAGTTGTGGGTTTTAAATTAACTATATGAGCACGAGAGGCTGCTGAAAGCCTCTTAATGTTTAATTGTGTGTGTATTTCAGGTCCACATGGGTAACCGAAACTTTTCCCTAGGCAAGGTCCAATACGACAACCTGAGTTTGGCCACCTTTCCACTGGAGGCCCAGATAGGAGTTGGGGTCGGGGCCTCCATAGTTGCCCTCATCGTCCTCATCATCGTGCTGATCTATAGGTCAGGAGGGTATTGCTTATTGTTTACCTGTGCTTTGAAAAAGCAATCAAACATCATCTGGTCAGTGAATTAAAAGACAAAAGTAATATTCTCAACAAGTATTTGGTGCCAGCTTTCAGCTTTTGACCATTACTGATATGAAATTGTTTGGACATGAACTCCTTATAACTGGAGTAGCCTCTCAAACCCTGTAAGTAGCATTCATAGTAGTAGTAGTAGTCGTAATGTTTTACAATGATTGCTTCTAAACAAAAAGATCCTACCTATGGAAAGCTTACCTTTTCTGGGACAAAATGAGCCCAAGCATATTTTATAGTGATGACGTGATACCATCAAAAATCAAATAAAAGCATAAGATATCATTCTCTGTGATCTGACAGTAGACTGATTGAACCTACCAGGTTTTGTTTAGCCATGGCAACAGGCAAATTTTTCTGTGCATAAAATATGCCTCAACTGATGGCTCTCATGTAAGGACAAACACCTGTCTGGAGTGGAAAATACATCAGATAGCAGAAAAGCCTTTTTTCCAGTGTGCAGTTGTAACACATAGCAGGACTAAAGACCAGATACAGATATACAGATAGGTATTTGTGAAAACAGTCTTTATTGGCAAACCAGGTACATGGCAAAGTTGAATGCATCTGAACTTGGTGAAAGTGTCTGTGAGGGAAAAGACAGAAGGCTTGTCCGGGAGGGAGATGAGTGGTCCAAAGCACAGAGAGCAATCAGCAGGCAAAAATGTCCAAAAACGGGTTCTAATAAATTGTCAGAGGAGGCAGCTCTTAGTCCCAGCTGTTTTCTGTGACTGTGGAGAGCTACTTCCTTAGACTGAAGATACTGACAGGTCATGGGAGCAACTCTACTGATATGCCCTCTTCAGAGGAGGCAGAGATGGAAGGCTAAGGCAAATCTGGTGCCGTCTCCCAGCTGTAGTTCACTAGATAGTAAAGAACTCTGTAGTGGCAAGTTGCCAGTAACGGGTGAGATTCATCCAGAGATACTGAGGTCTCTGGATCTTGTTGGGTTGTCATGGCTGATACACATAATGAATGTTGTATTGAAGTGTGGGACAGTACCTCTGGATTGGCACACTGTGGTGGTGGTTCCCATATTAAAAAAAGAGGGCCCAAAGAGTGTGTTCCAGTTTTTGCAGAGTCTCACTTCTACCCAATAAAGCCTATGCCAGAGTGCTAAAGAGGAGACTAAGACCCAACGCTGAACCTCAGATTCAGGAGGAACAATACAGGTTCTGTTGTGTTTGTGGCACAGTGGACCAGCAGGACCCTTACAAAGATTTTGGAAGGGGTTTGGGAGTATGCGCATCTAGTCCGCATGTGTTTTTTTTTTTTTTATGACTTAACTTTTATTATTTTCTAATATCAATAATGAACAGACAACGCACCACAAATATCATATTCGGCCCATGACAAGTAACTTCCAGTGATTTACAAAAACGTTTAACACACCAACAAAATTTAGATAGAAATAATGCATAACTAAAATGGTCTATGAATATAATATACCAATATGCACATCTATATAAATACAGTGGTAAACAGCAAAAAAAAAAAAAAAAAAAAGGGGAAGGGGGTACCAAACAAATCCAAACATACAGTTTCAACTATGCCAAGCCAATCTGAGCATACAATGTTAGCTGTGTAAACCTATTCAAATGCCTAGAGTATTTGAGCTGGAAAATGTCGTTAAATGAATATAGGCCAGATAGGGGCCCCATTTGCGATCATAATCATCTGGTCTGTTCAGTAGTCTGAAAGATAACCTCTCTAGAGAAGCTAGATGGCAGAGAGAAGTCTGCCAGTATGAGAAGGATGGGGCTAAAGGAGACTTCCACTCCTTTACTAATAATTTTCTCCCTAGCATAATCGCTGTTTGGGCCCACTGTGAGGGAAATGAAGGCAAAGCACTTATAACTGAAGGGTCCCCTAGAACATAGTCTATTATTAAAGGGAATGTCCTTGCCCAGGATCTTCTCCACTGCCCTATGAACTGCTGTCCAAAAGATCTGAACTTGTGGGCACTCCCACATCATATGTAGCAGTGTACCGTTATCCCCCTTGCACTTCCAACATTTATGATTATCTGCTAAGCCCACTTTGTATAACCTAAGAGGGGTCCAGTACATCCTATGTAATATTTTGAATTGGACTAAACGAGTCCTCAGCTCTGATATTTTCTTCCCATTTCTAAGTATCCCCTCCCATTCAGCTTGTAAGAAAGTACAATTTAATTCCTTCTCCCATGCCTGCTTAGTGGATGTCAAAGAGGTATCCGATTCCATTAGCAACATCTTGTAAAAATTGGAAGCTGCATGACCTTGCCTAATTATTTTCCTGAGGTCTTCTAAGAGGCTACAAATTGAGAAGGCTGACCCAGCAGACCCAAAAGTTTTTACTAGTAGGTGTCGCATCTGCAAATATTTCCAGAAATCCTGTCTAGGCAAATTGAATTCCCCAGCCAGGGTTTCAAATGGCTTCAATATGCCATTGTCATATAGATCTCCCAACACTGACACACCTTTCAAAAACCAAGACTTCCAAAAAAAAGGGAGTTTTGTTAATACAAAGTTTTGGATTGTACCACAGACCTGAGGTTTGACTGAGGTGTACATTAAATTTAAAAATCTGAGATATACTTTTCCACACTCTTTGAAGGTGCGACATGACAGGGTGCAGCCTGTTTTGAGGGGCAAGACTAGTAGACAAGCAATAAAATGGAGTGAATGGAGCAGAGACCTCCTTTTCAAGAACAAGCCAAGGAGGTGCTTTCTCTGGAGGCATAAACCAATGAGATAAATGCCTGAGAGAGAAAGCATAATAATAATACAGTAAGTTCGGGATTCCCAGTCCTCCACTATCCACCGGTCTCTGTAGTTTTTTCAAGTTAAGCCTGGGCTTTTTATAATTCCATATAAATTCTTTACACAACCTGTCAAACTTTTTAAAATATGATGATTGAATATATACCGGTAAAGCCTGTAACAGATAGTTAAATTTGGGAGTACAACCAAACCATTTTAATAAATATTCACTTTACCCCACATTGAAAGATACAATTGGTTCCAGCGTTCTATGTCCACCTTCATACTGTCAAGTAGCGGATCAAAATTAATTTTTATGAGGTTAGATAATTGTGGGGGAAATGTAATACCTAGATATTTTAAACCTTTTTCGGGCCAAGAAAACGTACCAGGGGAAAAAAATGTTTTGGGGCAGTAGACAGTGAGTGGAAGGGCCTCTGACTTTGTCCAGTTGACCTTATACCCTGAGATATCTGAAAATGTATTGATTAGAGAGAACAGCGCAGGAAGGGAATTTTGAGGATCAGATACAAATAAAAGGATATCGTCTGCATATAGCATTAGCTTATGACAGCTTTGGCCAATAGAAATACCCGGAATTTTAGCTTCTCCTCGTATAGCTACCGCCAGCGGTTCCAGGGCTATTGCAAAAAGAAGGGGAGACAGGGGGTCCCCCTGTCTTGTGCCCCTACCTAATTTAAACGATGGACCAAGTATGCCATTTGTGAGGACCGATGCTGTTGGACATATAAGCCGTATCCAATTAATAAACTTGCTACTAAAACCAAAATATTTGAGCGTTAAAAACAAGTACTGCCATTCGACTCTATCGAATGCTTTTTCAGCATCCAATGAAATGGCTGCAATAGGGTCCTGATGATCTTGAACTGCCCACATAATGTCCAGCAGCCTTCTAACATTATCAACTAAGCATCAGGAGTGTATAAAACCCTCCTGATCAGGATGGATCAGGTGAGTCATGACAAGATCTAATCGATTGGCCAAGATTTTAGATAGTATTTTGCTGTCGTAAGAGGTCAAACTAATAGGTCGATAATTGCGGCAATCTGAGGGGTCTTTGTCCTTCTTTAAAATGAGAGTTATAATAGCTTCAGATAGCGATGGTGGGAGCATTTGTTTTTGGAATGATTCATTATAAACCTCTAGAAGCATTGGAGCCAATTCTTCCGGGAAAGATTTATAAAATTCGGCCGTAAACCCATCTCGGCCCGGCGCTTTACTGGACGGGAGGTGTTTAATTACTGCAATTATTTCTGCTACCGTAATTGGTGCTTCTAGAACCTCAGTTTGGTCCTGGGTTACTTGGGGAAGGTTTAAGCTCTGCAAAAACCTGCTAATATCTTCCTCTGAAGCCTGTGACTCCGAACTATAGAGCTGAGTATAAAAGTCTGTAAAAGTAGCATTCATTTTTTGAGGTTCTGTATGGAGTAGCCCATTTGTGTCCTTAATAGCAGAGATAGCACTCATGGCCTCTCTTTGCTTGATATATCTCGCCAGTAACCTTCCTGCCTTGTCCCCTCCTCAAAATATTTCTGTCTTGCCCGAAAAAGACTAAATTCAGCCTTCTGTGACATTATTGTATTATATTCATATTTTAGTTTAGTTAGTTTGACCAGGTTGATAGACAAGGAGTCATTTTTAAAAATTTGCTCAGTAATCTCGATTTTTTTCTCCAAATTGGCAAGCTGTTTCATATTTTCTTTCTTTCTGAAAGAAGCCTGTTGAATAATATTGCCCCTCAAAAAGGCCTTCAGTGCCTCCCAAGCCACTCCCGCTGAAGGGGCAGAAGGAATATTTGTCTCCTTGTACAAATTAATTTGTGATTTAAGAAAATTTGTAAAAGCGTCCTCCATTAACAGACTAGAATTTAATCTCCACCTGGGGGTTCTAGTAATAGCATTAAACGCGATCAAGGAGAGATAAACTGGACTATGATCTGATAATATTATATTACCAATACTGCTATTAACAACAGCTGGCATTAAAGATTGGGATATTAAAAAGAAATCTATTCGCGAAAAGGAAACATGAGGGGAGGAATAAAAAGTATAGTCCCTGCCCATTGGATTTTGTAACCGCCATACATCTACTAGGGCGCAGGCATCAGACATTGCTTTGAGTGATTGATTTCTTCTTGTTGTGCGAGTAAGACATTTGCTTCGGTCTAATGTTACATCCATCACCTCGTTATAATCCCCTGCCAACAAAACAGGATAGTCCCCCAGATCTGAAATCTTTTTTTCCAGCTGGCCAAAAAAAGACGGGTCATCAGTGTTGGGAGCATAAATATTAGCTAAGATAATATTTGTGCCTTGAATTTCACACAGCATAATTAACATCCTGCCCGCCTCATCTACACTCTGTTTCAGGCATTTAAATTGTAAATTCCTATTAATTAACGTTGCTACACCTCTACTTTTGCTGGTTCCGCTACTTGAGCCAACAAAACCCACCCATCCAAAACGGAGCCTCTGAGATTCTTGTCGAGATAAATGTGTCTCCTGGATAAAGACAATATCGCACTTTTTAGATTTAATAAAAGATAAAATTTTCCTTTTCTTTATGACATTATTGAGACCCCTAACATTCCAGCTCATTAAACTTAAATTATTAGGTGTCATTGATCAGATGGACAAGCAATAAGTGGTGCTGTGAATAAAACTGTATTGGTAGCAAATAAAAAATAAAGACAAAAATAAAACAAGACTTAAAAAGAAAAACCCACCACAACAACCCCCCCTCTCCCTCCAGAACTTCCTTATCAAAGTCCGCGAACACACACTAACGCTGCCCAAGGCATCCCAGCCCCTCCCCCCACATATGTGTGAGTTGGTAACAGGTTATTATCTAACAAAATAATATTATACATCCCAACCTATAGTAACTTTGGCTACAACAAAGAGCATTATATTTATCAGAATAACAATTGACAAACAACCTTCCCAAAAAAAAACATTTTCTCTCACCTCTAGAAGCCCTCATCCCGTCAAAATAACAAGCCTTAATGGCAGAAGTGCCCATCAAAAAGTCAGAGTCTACACAGTAGTGTGTCTTCACAGAATCCGTGTGTCACCGCGAGCTGGGAATACCTCAGTCAAGTGAATGGATAAACGACATGGCCTTCTTATGGTCTTCGAAACGCCTGGGTCCCTGCGCTGTCTTCACAACGAGCATAGCTGGGTAGATCAATGCAAAACGAATGTTCTTGTCGTGCAGGAGCTTCTTGCAGTCCTTGAACTTCGCCCGTTTTTCATTCAGCATCTTGGAATAATCCGAGAAGACCATAATGCGTTGTCCTCCCCAAGTTACCTCCCCTTCTTTCATACAGCTTCAACGACGCGTTCCCGATCCTGAAGTCTCAGAAATCTGGCTATTATCGCTCTGGAGCGAGTGGGCTGCTCACCATTCTGGCTTCTGGGCATAGCTCCAAGTCTGTATGCTCTTTCCACTTCCAAACCCTTGACAAAGCTGATATCAAATAGCGACGGAATAATCCCCTCCAGGAAAGAGACCGCGTCGTTGTTCTCACAGGACTCCGGGAAGCCAACGAAACGTAAATTACATCTGCGTTCGCGATTTTCGACCTCATCCAGCTTCTCCTTGAGTACCTCGACCTCCCTGCTGGTAGCCGGGGGATTAGCCTCCAGCCTCTCCTGTGCGTCCTCCAGAAATCCCAGGCGACTCTCCACGTTGCTAATACGGTTACCAATGTCAGTGAGCTTACTCTCTGTAGCACTTGTTGTAACACGAATCTCCTCAAGTTTCTTATCATGACTGTCCGACTTCTCCAGTATGAGTGCAGCGAGTTTAGCGAGCTCCCGTGCTACCTCACCAGGGACGCCGGGAGACTCCAGCGCGTATACCTCCTCCACCACAGAGCTTGGTGGAGAAAGGAGAGGCCTTTGATTAGCCTTAGCATTAGCTTGACTCGCGCCGGCAAACTCTGAGCTTTTACCGCTCCCGATTCCCGCAGTCATAGTCGGTTTAGTTGCACTTCTCGTATTGTTTGGCATGTTAGCAACAAAATGAGAGTATTACTGCGTAGTTATGATCGCTCCTTGTTGAGCTAAAATATAAAATAAGGTGCGGAGGGGACGCCGGTCGTTCTCAAGCAGCCATATTTGCCAAGCGCGTCACGTGACTCTAGTCCGCATGTGTTTTGAGAACTTGGAAAAGGCGTACCACCAGGTATGCTGTGGTGTCTTGTGGGAGGTGCTGTGAGAGTATGAGGGCTCTGGTCCACTGCAGTGCTTGAGCCGGTCTCTATACAACCAAAGAAGTCACTGTCTCCGCATTTGCTGCATTTCATCAGATTTTTTGGTGGATGTTGGTCTGCAACAGGACTGCTTCTTGTCACCAGTCCTGTTCATGATTTTTATGGAGAGGATTTCAAGTCACAGTCAGGGATTGGAGTGTGACTTCCCATGTGCAATGGGCAGCATTCAGGCAGAGTGTGAAGTGCTTGGGAAGATGATCAACACATCCAAATTTGATGCCATGGTCCTTTTTCGGAAGAGGATGGATTGTCCCCTGTATGTCAGTGGTGAGTTGGTGCTCCACGTAGAGGAGTCCAGGTGTCTCAGGATCCTGTTCATGATTGGGGGTAAGCTGGAGCATGAGATCAACAGACTGACGGGTTCTGCATTTGAGGTCCTGAGGACCTTCACGGACATCGTGAAAGAAAGAGGCTGTTTTACCCTGATCATACTCAGGAATGTGTGTCAGGGCAAATTTATTCTGACAATACTTTTATAATTTTGCAGAATTTCACTAAATGTAGAACTGATGTTGTCTTGTCACCTTATTTCTGTCTGTCTCCATCTTCAATTTCGTGTTTTTGTGTCATTAGAAGGAAAAGTAAGCAGGCTCTGAGGGACTACAAGAAAGTCCAGATCCAACTGGAGAATCTAGAAACCAGTGTGCGAGGACCGCTGCAAGAAGGAGTTCACAGGTAAGAATCACTGGGAGGACACTGGAATACAGTGCATCTGGAAGGAATCACAAATTCACTTTTTCCACCTTTTTGTTATGTTACAGGCCTTATTCCAAAGTGGAGTAAATTAATTTTTCCCCTCAAAATTCTACTCACACTACCCCATAATGACAACATGAAAAAAGTTTTTTTTATAAATGCAATTTATAAAAAAAACAAAAAAAACAATAATAAATCACATGTACATAAGTATTCACACTCTTTGCTCAATATTTTGTTGATGCACCTTTTGCAGCAATTGCAGCATCAAGTCTTCTTGAATATGATGGCACAAGCTTGGTGCACCTATCTTTGGGCAATTTTCCCCATTCATCTTTGCAGCACCTCTCAAGCTCCATCAAGTTGGATGGGGAGCGTCGGTGCACAGCCATTTTCAGATCTCTCCAGAGATGTTCAATTGGATTCAGGTCTTGGCTCTGGCTGGGCCACTCAAGGATATTCACAGAGTTGTCCTGAAGCCACTCCTTTGATATCTTAGCTGTGTGCTTAGGGTCATTGTCCTACTGAAAGATCTACCGTTGCCCCAGTCTGAGGTCAAGAGTGCTCTGGAGCGAGTTTTCATCCAGGATGTCTCTATACATTACTGCATTCATCTTTCCCTTAACCCTGACTAGTCTCCCAGTTCCTGCCACTGATAAACATCATACAGTGCATCCAGAAAGTATTCACACTGCTTAACTTATTCTACATTTATTTTACAGCCTTATTCCAAAATACATGAATTTCATTATTTCCTTAAAATTGTTCACACAGTACCCCATAATACAATGTGAAAAAGTTTTTTTTTTTGGGTTTTTTTTTTTTAGATTTTTGTTAATTTATTTAAAAAAAACAAAAACAACTAAGAAATCACATGTACACAAGTATTCACAGCCTTTGCCATGAAGCTCAAAATTTAATTAATGTGCATCCTGTTTCCACTGATCATCTTGAGATGTTTCTGTGGCTTACTGGAGTCACCTGAGGTGAATTCAGTTATTTGGAAAGGCACACACCTGTCTACATATAAGGTCCCACAGTTGACAGTGCATGTCAGAGCACAAACCAAGCATGAAGTCAAAGGGAATTGTCTGTAGACTTCTGAGACAGGATTGTCTCAAGGCACAAATTTGGGGAAGTGGTACAGAAACATTTCTGCTGCTTTGAAGGTCCCAATGAGCACAATGGCGTCATTATCCATAAATGGAAGAAGTTCAGATCCACCAGGACTCTTCCTAAAGGTGGTCACATCGTCTAAACTGAGAGAGCAAGGGAGAGAGAAAACCGCGAGAAGACATTAGATCAACGGCCTACATACAGTCTGGGATCGCCACATATTTAATAACTTAAACTTCTGGTGTATTGGCTATTGGGAAATTTCCCTGATAATCGTTAAAACATTTAAGATCTCTAAATACTGCTGTCTGCTAAAGAAACGAGCTTTGTTTTGTATTTTTCACTTTAAATTAATGTTCCATTGACAGCAGTATGACTGGTAAGGTTAGACCTTACTTGTGTGAAGCACCTTGAGGCAGCTTTGTTGTAATTTGGCGCTATATAAATGAAATACATTGAATTCAATTAAATTGAATTGACTGAAGATAAAATTTCATTATGGTTGGCAAATGTACGGTAATAAGTTGACCGACTTATTTTAGGCAATTTCTTTTAAAATATCAAATAGAAATTTTACACCTTTCTATGACCCTCCCAAACATGTAATGTTAACTTGACTATTATACTGTCTTATGTAATGAGTGTATTCAATGAGAACATAATTTAATTAAATGAAAATCAAATTGCTGCTTGCAAAAATAAATTGAGGCTAAACCGTATAATTTTATATACCTTGCATGACCTTAATATGCCAACAATTAATAAATTAAAATGAACTACAGATGCACAATTTAATGGCACTAGAAATTATAGGCAGTGACCAATAAATTATGGGAAAATAAGCAACTTAATGAATTTTATGATATTAACAAGTCTCATATACGCGATTGTAAACTAATTAAACTAACTCAGCTGGTATCATAGAAGGTTTTAACTGTGACAATAAGTGCTGAGGATGAAAATGCATCAGTTTCATGGTTATGTATTACATTTGGTCAATGCATTAGTGAATTAAATTATTTAATATTAAACTAGTGCATTATATTTATTTTTCAGTGAATATAGTATTGCTTATTTGACTCTTTTTCTTCCTACAGTGTTTTTTTTTGTCTTATTGTTTGTGCACCAATAACAACAGATCAAATTTCTTTGTATGTGCAAATTACTTGGCAGTAAATTTGTTTCTGATTAAATTATTACTAAACCCTTTTAAAAATAATGTTAATATTACTTGTGCATAAACATGGTCTGAGGAAGTTCAGAATTTTCGTCAGTATGAAAAAAATGTAGGTGTGAACATATTGGCAAAATCCCATTCTGTGCGTCAAACATGCGCATGCACAGTTGAAACAAATTTGTGTTTATGCTCGGTTTGTGAATGAGGGCCAGTGTTCAAGGCAGATGGACTGCATTTATATAATGCGTTTTTATCGGCTGCAGAATCACAAAGCCTTTACAATTATGCCTCACATTCAGCTATGCAAGACACTGAACTGCACACCTTGGGGATTAAGGACCTTGCCCAAGGTACTTTAGTGATTTTTTTTTTTTTTTTTTTTTGGTCTGACGGCGAGTCAAGCTGAGAGTCCTTTGGTCATAAGCCCAACTCTAACCTCTAGACTCCACCTACTTCAATGTCAGTATTTGCCAGCTGGCATCTATTCACCTTATTCAGCCCCACCCACTTTTAATAACAGAGGCATTTCCGTTTTGTCTTAGGACTTTCGGTGAGCTGTGTTTTCAATATAGAACAATGGAAGATATACATAGGTAGAAACAAAAACCTTTTGAAAAGCTCAAAGGGATTGATTCTGGCTCACCCATGGGTCATAACAGAGTGGGAAGATGACACGAAAAAGTGGCCCTCGATTATTTTTAACTACTTTATGTTGTCACTCGGCGTGGATGGTTTGGCTATGAGAAACTGCGAGCTCTATGCCGCACAATCAAGTTAAAATACTACCCAACAAGTAGTACCACCGTAATGCCAAAATTACGTTATGTTAATATATGTATGGAGTTATTTCATGTAGTGCTTGGTTGTAACAAACGCCAGAAAATGAGTAAATTAGATAGCAGCTAACGCTACAAACACAGCTTACCCGTTTGTCTCACTAGCATCCGCCGTGGCTTCTTCAATGGAGCATTGTAGTCCAACCATTTCTTTGGGTAAAGAACCAGTGGTGTGGGTTTTTCTACACAAAATGAAAAGAACAGACAGGGACATTTGGGTGGATTTTTCAAATTCAGCACCTTTAGCGAGCACCGGAGATCCTCGTCTTTCCAATGGAGGAGGGAACAAGTTAAATGCTGGTCCACAGCACTCAGATCTCTCCTTTCCATGTTCAAAACATCATTCTGATGTTGTGGCACCCACGAACTGAACAATTATGCTGTTCATGTTTGGACACTTCTCGCGTACTGTGTTCCCACGTAGCTAATCGTCAGACACAGTGACAAACCGGAAGTTGCTTGACAAAATGGAGCCGCCCACCCTGACTTCCTGAATAATGTGAATAGTGATTAAATTATTTTTCAAAGTACGTGATAACAACTGTTGTCTAAGTGGACATCAAAAATGGAATTCAACCATAAAATGTTATACTCTGTTCTGCTAAGACTCTGCCTCTTTCAAGTGAAAATCAAAAAAAAAAATCACTTTTCAGCTCGTATAATGAAAAATGGTTATGTTCCTTCCATCAGTTTAGCAAGTTGTCCAGTGATAATTTCTGAAATATTTTAAATAAAATCATATAACTTGACTTAAACCTTGGTATAATCCTGACTAAACTTTTACTGTGACCCAGACCTGATGACAGAGATGATGGACATGTCAAGTGATCTTGTCGGTTCGGGTATCCCTTTCCTTGACTACCGAATGTATGCTGAACGCATATTCTTTCCTGGCCACCGGGAGTCACCACTGAGACGAGACCTGGATGTTCAGGAATGCCGCAGGCAGACTGTAGAGCAGGGCCTGGTGCAGCTGTCCAACCTGCTCAACAGTAAACTCTTCCTTACCAAGGTATTCATTATCATGAGCAGGTGAAACATGTTTCCACACTGTTCCTGCTTTTGAAGCAGGGGGATCAATTTGTCTGTTTCCTCTTTCTCACAGTTCATTCACACTCTGGAGAGCCAGCGGACTTTCTCTCCCAGAGACCGGGCCTATGTTGCATCCCTACTGACAGTGGCGCTACATGGAAAGCTGGAGTATTTCACAGACATCCTCAAAACCCTCCTGAATGATCTGGGGAGCAGTATGTGGCCAAGAACCCAAAACTCATGCTGCGGCGGTAAGAAGAATAAAGACTGTGTGGTTATAGCTTCAAAATGTTCTGAAGTGGCTTTTTTGTTGTACAATGTTATCTGTTCTCTGTCTACAGAACAGAGACTGTGGTGGAGAAGCTGCTGACCAACTGGATGTCCATCTGCCTCTATGCTTTTCTCAGGGTCAGTCACTGCAGAAATAGTTTTGACTCTTCTGCTGCAACGTTGCAATAAAATCGTGGTTTAGGTGAAAATGTTTACACCAACAAAATGATACTCTGCAGTTTAATATAGCTTTACCCAATTATTTTAATGGACTTTTGTCCATTGTAATGCATCAGTCATAATGTTCACACCCTTGTCGCACCTTGACGATTTAGTTGGCGTATGCCAACCATATTAAAAATGCTGGCATACGTCTAATAAGTTATGGGTACGTTTTGTATAAGTTAAGAGCATGTTGAAGCATGCTGGTATATGTCGTAATCGCCAAATATGGCGAAAACGTTTGGGCGTGTACAATATTTTCAACATACGAGGTCTGTGAGAAAAGTAACGGACCTTTTTATTTTTTTCAAAAACTATATGGATTTGAATCACATGCGATTACATCAGACAAGCTTGAACCCTCGTGGGCATAAGAGTTTTTTCACGCCTGTCGGTTACGTCATTTGCCTGTGGGCTGGCTTTGAGTGAGGAGTGGTCCACCCCTCCCGTCGGAATCTCTTTGTCTGAGAACTTCCTGAGAGACTGATTCTTTGCTTGATCAAAATTTTTTCAAAAACTGTGAGGCACATCGAAGTGGACACCATTTTTTCTGTGAAAATTTTAACGGCTGATGAGAGATTATGGACTGTTGCTGTCGCTTTAAGGACTTCCCACGGAGCGGGATGTCGCGACGCGCCGTGCCGTGAGCCGCCACTATCTGTCTGTTTCGAGCTGAAAACCTCCACATTTAAGCCTCTGTTGACCCAGGACATCGTGACAGAACAGAGAACTTTCAGAAGAGGTCGGGATCAGCAGTTTATCCGGACATTCCACTGTTAAAGAAGATTTTGTAATGAAAGAAAGTGCGGATGGGTCCGCGCGCCGGGACGCAGCTGGCGCCACGCACCGCCACAGGAAAAACACTTCCGTTGGAAGCCTTAAGGACAAGTTGGAACATGTCCAGCTGTTAAACAGTTTCTCAGATACTCACTCAACTGAAAGCCATCAAAAGCCTGGTTTTTACAAATGGTTATCAACACGGAGGTGTTTTTCCTGTGCCGCCGCACCACGCCAGCTGCATCCCGACGGGCGGACCCGTCCGCACGTCTTTCATTAATAAAATCTCCTTTAACAGTGGAATGTCCGGATAAACTGCTGATCCCGACCTCTTCTGAAAGTTCTCTGTTCTCTCACGACGTCCTGGGTCAACAGAGGCTTAAATTTGGACGTTTTCAGCTCGAAACAGGCAGACGAGGGTGGCTCAGGGCGCGTCGCGACGTCCCGCTCCGTGGGCAGTCCTTAAAGCGACAGCAACAGTCCATAATCTCTCATCAGCCATTAAAATTTTCACAGAAAACCAGCTGAATTTCTCGAATGGTGTCCACTTTGATGTGCCTCACAGTTTTTGAAAAAATTTTGATCAAGCAAAGCGCCAGTCTCTCAGGAAGTTGTCAGACAAAGAGATTCTGATGGGAGGGGTAGACCACTCCTCACTCAAAGCCAGCCCACAGGCGAATGACGTAACCGACAGGCGTGAAAAAACTCACGGATGCGCACGAGGGTTCAAGGTTGTCTGATGTAATCGCACATGATTCAAATCCATATAGTTTTTAAAAAAATAAAAAGGTACCTTAGTTTTATCACAGACCTCATATGCCAGCGAATGGCTCGTACATCCCGCAAACACAGGACATACGTTGTAGGTAAGTTGTAGGTAAGTTACGCGATCGTTGACAGTGTTACTTGTAAGTTACTCATAAGTCAAAATACGTCCATTGATGCTGTCCATTGATTGGCTGAACAACTGAAAATTGCAGTCCTCATGCGAATAGTTCAGACTGTTACAAATATTAAACCCATTCATTTGTACACTGAGTAAATAAAGTCTTAATCTTACCTGTTCATTCCAGCCAAATTCATCATCACAGCCTGTCAAAAACGTATCCACATAAAGCGTCCTGTTTTGGAAAATGTCTGAAAATACTTTCATTCCTTGTAGTGGCTGAAGAAACATAGTGTTTTAAAAGAAGTCCCTCTGTGTTTTGTCTTTTTTAAAAGTTGAAAGAGTCAGATTCTTCAGCATTCTGCATGCAATGAAAATAAATCCCATGATCCACCAAGGCAAAAATAAAATAAAATTTAAAAAATGTTAAATTACTCTGTTTGGCCTCCATATGGAGGGGAGAGGCCACATGACAGTGTAGACATGATCAATGACGTGCTCATCAATATTTGCATGTTCTGCTTGCCAAATAAAAGGGTTCTGCCGGGGGTGGAAATGCAAACCAAGCCAGACCTAACCCTTCTGACCCATACCATACCATGCAGTACTGATCCAGACCGCTCGGTGGAACTGGGGCTATCAGCATACGCTGACTAAATCGCCATGGTGTGACAGCTGCATAACGTATTTGACGTACGCCAACATATTCAGCATATTTTTCATACGTTGGCATACACTGGCTAAATCATCACGCTGTGACAGGGCCTTCGGGTTTGACAAACAAAAGTTTGGAGGCTCATAGGACTCACCCTCTCCATTGGTCCATGATGCTTGTGAGGGTTACTCCTCCTAAAGTGCCTGCACAGAGCAAATAGCACAAACAGCGGTATGCCAGGCAAAATAACTTGAGGCAAACAAACCTGCCAGAGGGAGCTAAGGACGAGACCCGTGTACGTTTTTGAAATCATGGCTACCAGAAGTGCTCATTGCAAATGTAATTGGTGATAGAGAGAGCACACCGAATTGGACCACCACCCCAACCTCTGATAATGAGATTTCTCAATTACAAGGATAAGATAGCTGTCATTGCTGCATCACGTATTCAAAGTGACATTTGTTATTAAAAGCAGCGAATATGTTTTTATCCAAACTTGGCTGCTGGGATGCACCAGCTACAGAAACAGTTTGACCCGGTACGAGAGGAGTTTCGCAAACTTCGGCTACGGCATGGACCTGGCAAAACTACTGGTGACTTATGAAGAGAAGACTTCGCTTTTAAAACTCTGGCGGAGGCTCAAGAGTTTCTGAAAAGGATCCAGAAGAATACAGATGGCGAATATATTATCAGTTATCAAGTTGTTCACCAATGAATATGGCTTTAACACCCTGAAGAAAACCATACACGAAATACACTTAGAAAAGTATCCGACCTTTTTATTTTTTTCAAAAACCTGATGGATTTGAATCACGTGTGCTTGCATGAGCCAACCTTGAACCTTCGTGCGCATGCGTGAATTTTTTCACGCCTGTCGATTACGTCATTTGCTTGTAAGCAGCCTTTGTGTGAGGTGTGTGTCGTGCGCTCAGCCTTTTTTCATTCCAAGGAAAAAGACAGAACAACCGGAGCAGCGCAACTGCATCAAATTTTGCCAGAAACTGGGCGACAGCCAGGTGGAAACCATTCGGATTATTCAGACAGCTTTCGGGGACGATCCTCTGGGCATCACACAGATTAAGGAGCGGTACAACCGGTTTAAAGACGTCTGCACAACGGTGGAGAGCGAGCCACGCTCCGGGCGGCCATCAACATGCTGAAATGACCAGATCATTTCCAAAGTGAACGCTGTGGTGATGCGGGACCGTCGTGTGACTATCCGAAAATTGCGGAAGAGGTGGACATCAGCACTTTTTCGGCACATTCCACTGTGAAAGAAGATTTGGCCATGAAAAGGAGTGGCGGCGAAATTCTTTCCTGAAGCTTCTGACGGCGGAGCAAAAGCGCCTCCGTGTTGAAGCCTTACAGGACATGTTGTGGCATGCCCACCTCTTCCACAGTTTCTCGGATAATCACACGACTGAAAAGCCACCGAAAGCCGTCTGAATCTTCCAAATGGTGGAAGAGGTGGGCATCATTTTTCAGAATCCAGCATGTCCTGTGAGGACTGGTTGGGCTAGAGGTATGTGCCAAACTCAAAGCACGCACCGCTGCCTTTAATTCTGGAGACCCTGAGGCCTACAAAGCAGCCAAGTATGACCTCAGAAAGACTGTACGAACATCACAGCGGGAGTATAGGAAGAGGGTCAAATCTGCCCAACAGAGCAACGACACGTGGCAGGTGTGGTATGGCCTCCACTGCATGACGGACTACAAGGGGAGGAGCAGGTCTGTGGAGATGTCGAGTGCATCATTCCCGGATGAGCTCAACACGTTCTACGCCCGGTTTGATGCAGACAACACCACACCTGTCACCAAACCACATGTGGACAGTGAGGACGCCACACTCCACATAGACACAGCTACAGTGAGACGGGTGTTCAAGAAAGTAAACCCTCATAAGGCTCCCAGGCCCGCCGGCATCCCAGGGCGGGTGCTGAGAGTCTGCGCTGACCAACTCGCCGAGGTGTTTACCAACATCTTCAATCTGTCACTGAGCTTGTCTATTGTGCCCACCACCCTCAAGACCTCCACCATTGTTCCTATCCCAAAGACCCCCACAGCAACCTGCCAAAATGACTTTCAGCCCATAGCACTCACATCTGTCATCATGAAGTGCTTTGAGCGGATCATTAAGAAACATATCTGTGCCTCCCTCCCTGACACCCTAGATGCCCTGCAGTTCGCATACAGCGCAAACAGGTCGACAGAGGATGCCATTGCTCTGGCAGTTCACACCTCCCTCAGCCATCTGGAGAAGGGGCATACGTATGTGAGAATGCTCTTCATTGATTACAGCTCAGCATTAAACACCATAATCCCCTCCAAACTGGTCACCAAGCTCACTACCCTAGGCCTGGAGAAGTCCATAGCTGCTGGATCTTGGACTTCCTCACTAACAGACCATAGGCGGTGAGAATCGGTAGACACCTCTCCTCCACACTTGTCCTCAGCACGGGTGCTCCTCAGGGCTGTGTTCTCAGTCCACTTCTCTACTCCCTCTTTACGTATGACTGTACAGCCATGCACTGCTCTAACGTGATCCTCAAGTTTGCTGACGACACCACCATCTTGGGCCTCATCATTGATAACGACGAGACTGCCTACAGAGATGAGGTGAAATCACTGACCAGCTGGTGCCAGGATAATAACCTCTCTCTGAACATCAGCAAAACTAAGGAGATGATAGTGGACTTCAGGAGACAGCGCGGAGGTCAGCACTCCCCCATCCACATCAACAACATCGAGGTGGAGCAGGTCAGCAGCTTCAAGTTCCTCGGCGTCCACATCCCCGAGGACTTATCCTGAACTTTACATGCCGACACTGTGGTTAAGAAAGCCCGGCAGAGACTCTACTTCCTGAGAAGGCTGAAGAAGTTTGGCACGAACACCACCATCCTCACGAACTTCTACAGGTGCATCATCGAGAGTGTGCTGACGGGCTGCCTCACAGTGTGGTACAGGAGCTGCACCAGCCAGAGTCAGAAAGCACTGCAAAGGGTGGTGTGCACGGCTGAGGACCTCACTGGCAGCAGTCTTCCCACCATCCAGGACATTTATCACAGTCGGTGCCAGCGTAAGGCACGCAGCATCATTAAGGATCACACTCACCCCGCAAAAGGACTATTCGAACTGTTACCCTCTGGCAGGAGGTATAGGAGTATGCCAGCCCGTACCAAAAGACTCAGGAACAGTTACTATCCACAGGCTGTCAGACTACTGAACTCTAAATAACACAGAACTATGATAATAACACTGCACTAAGCCACTTCTTTAACACTATACGAGGTATGTCAATAAAGTAACAGTCCTTTTTATTTTTTTCAAAAACTATATGGATTTCATTCATATGTTTGGCTGATGTCCAGCTCTTGTGATAACCAGAGAAAGAGCACACAACGGTCTCGTATCCACAGAGCCATCCCTTTAGAAATGGTCCGGCGGCTTGTGCCACGTCGTCGCAGCTTGGAGCGCGGCACGCCGAGCATCCTTAAAGGGGTCCTTAAAGCTGTAGTAACAGACCTTATTCTCTGTGAAGCCCGTAAAATTTTCACCGAAAGCCAGATAAATTTTTCGAATGGTTTCCAGGTGCCATTCTCTAACAGCTTCTGAAAAAATTCTGATGGAAAAAAAGTCCTTTTCATTCTGCCATTTCCAGACAATGAAAATCCGACGAGGGGGTGGGACCACTCCTTCCCAAGGCATGCTCACAGGTGAATGACGTCACCGACAGGCGTGGAAAAACTCACGCATGCGCACGAGGGTTCAAGCATGTCTGACGTAAAAACATATGAATGAAATCCATATAGTTTTTGAAAAAAATAAAAGGACCGTTACTTTGACAGACCTCGTATGTCTATTGCTGTTTTCAATGTGACTGTATCTTGCATGTCACCACCTTACCTTTCATTACTCATCTCAGTTTTTACTATTTATTATTACCTGTGCATATGCAATATGTCATGTGCAATAATACTATGTGCAATATGAACAATACTACAACCTGTGAATACTACAACCTGACTACTGCTGACTATTATTATTATTATTATTATTTTTACTTTTTTTTATTTTATTTTTTTATATGCTTATATTTTCGGTATTTATATTGCATGCTATTAGTACTTCCTACGAGTTTGAACAGTCCTTCTCATCCTAAGCATTTCATTGCACTGTTGACTCTGTGTTAACCTGCTTATGATCAATAAATTATCTTGTATTTTTGCTGTTCCCATTTCGGTTGTTTTCTGTTGTACTTTTATATCCGGTATTGCTTGCTGTTTATTAGTCTGTTCCTGTTTAGTTTTGCTTTAGTATTGATTTCCTATTTCCTGATCAGTACTCATGTAGTTTCTTTTTGTTCTAATGCTTATGTTTGATCTCAGTTCCTGTTATAGTAGTTTTATATTCTGTGTTAGCTCTGTTCTCAGTTTGCCCTCACATCCATTTTATTATGATCACTCTACGCCCTGCACCTGCCATTGTGTCTTTGTCCTTCACTTTGAGTCTGTTTAGCATTTCATTCACTCACACTCTTGGCACCTGTTCATGCATCTCTGTGTCTTACCTCACTCCACCTTGTGCTGTACCCTCCTCACCTTCTTGCACCATGCATTATCTTTGTTCACTAGCCACGCCCCCTTTTCTAGATTGTTCCTCATGTGCACTTTAACTCCTGTCCTATTAAACCACCTCCTAGCCACCACTTCCCCTCCAGTTTGTTTTTGTTTGTACACATCCTAGCTCTTGTATCCAGTCCTGTTTTGCCTTGCTGTGTTCTTTGAAATCTGTTCTGTTTTTTGACTATACCTTTCACCTCATCCCTGATGTCAGTGTTTGCTTGTGCCTCTGAACCCTGCTTGAATATGACTGCATTTTTGCCTGACCCCGTTTGTACCTCTGCTCCGCTCAGCCTGCTCTCTACTCTCACTACAGATCACAATGTCATCTGCACACATCATAGTCCATGGAGACTCCTGTCTGATATCATCCGTCAACTTGTCCATCACCATGGCAAACAAGAAAGGACTCAGAGCTGATACTTGGTGTAATTCCACCTCCACTTAAAATGAATCTGTCATTCTTACTGCACATCTCACCCTTGTCACACTATCCTTGTACATGTGCTGCACTACCCTCACATAATTCTCTGCCACTCCAGACTTACTCATCTAATACCACAACTCTTCTCTTGGCACCCTGTCATAAGCTTTCTCTAAATCCACAACTACACAGTGTAACTCCTTTTTGCCTTCTCTATACTTCTCCATCAGTAATCTCAGAGCAAACATTGCATCTGTAGTGCTCTTTCTTGGCATGAAACGATATTGCTGCGCACCAGTCTTCACCGGTTTTCTCAGCCTAGCTTCTAACTTTATGCTGTGGCTGATCATCTTTATGCCTCTGTAGTTCCTGCAGCTCTGCATATCACCCTTGTTCTTAAAAACAGGAACCAGCACACTTCATCTCCACTCCTCAGGCATCCTTTCACTTTCCAAGATTTTATTAAATAATTTGGTTAGAAACTCCACTGCCATGTCTCCTAAGCATTCCCTGCCTCCACTGGAATATCTTCTGGGCCAACTGCTTTTCCACTCTTCATCCTCTTCATAGCTGTCTTCACTTCATCATTACTAATCTCTTGCACTTCCTGATTTACTCTCACATCATCCAGCCTTTTATCTCTCTCATTTTCTTCATTTATCAGCTCCGCAAAATATTCCCTCCACCTTCTCAACACACTCAAACACAAAGTTCTCACTCTCACTTCCACTCTTCTAGTTTCCCTCTTCTCCCACTGTTTCTGCGCACATTCTCTTCCTCTTCCTCCTCCTCCTCTTCTTCGTCACCTAGCAGTAGCCCAATTTCCGCCAGCACCATGTTGAGCAACGGCACTGATGGTGGTCATTGTTGAACGAGTTAGTGCAATTTTAACACAATAAATCAAAAACTATAAATGCTTTCATCTGCTACATCTCCAAATTAGAAATGCATATAAGTAGGAAAAACTGATTAAACTTCGGTGAACATTGATGCAAAAGAAAGACACAAAAAGCAACTTAGTTTTGCTTATGTGATGTTCTCTAGATGTGTCTGCAACCTGCTGAACACTGCCAACTGCTGGATGGTTGATGAATGCTGAATTATAGATGATGCAGTTTAGGAGAAGGTGCAGTCTACCACCTACTGGACCTGTCTGGACATTTTGCAGGGAATAATCATGTCACATGCATGATGGAAATTAAAGGTGATAGAGAGAGGTTGAATGGGGCATTAATCCTTGTTCTGTGATGTGATATGTAGCCCAAAAAAAATTGGTTGGGTCTGTAGTGGCTCAGAACCTTCCTAAAAGGCTCTCTGAAACAGCTATGTTACTATGCTGGGTTTAGAATGCCTCGTTTGCTTTTAATGGCGTCGTTTCAGAGCTTATTTGGCAACCTCATTATGAAATGCATGTAGGTGTTGGCACTGATCGGTTGCCGTTGTCTGATTGGCTGCCCTTGCTCTCACTGAAAATGCCGCTAAGAGGATTAGGAAAGTCTCCGGTTCAACTTAGAACAGAATGAAAATGATTGCTGATTCGCTCATTTCGCTGTCAATCAAAAATGGATTCAGCCTCAGACAGATCATCCAATCATCATGCAGAAGCTGGGCGTCCGGGCCTGCCGAGGCCAGCCCACTGCCCCATAGACCCCCAGACACGCAGAGCCTCCGATGGGCGGGACAAAGCCCAGCATTTATCCAATGACTCGTCTCGTTTTGCTGCACTTGCGTTGCTATTGAAGTCTGTGGATGACGGTTTAGAGCACTGTGAAGCTGCAGGTTTGAGTGAGAGGAAATCCGCGTCGTTACCAGTGATAAGAAGCTGATTCTGAACAAAAGTTGAGCGCGTTGTAGCGAAAACGAGACGACAGTAATCTTCACTAACTTATTTAACAGATCACGTTTCAACATTCCTGTTGAGTGATAAATCTTGTTCCTCGCCCACCAGCATGAAGTCAGCCAGAGGCTGACTGTGACATAAAGTCCAGTCACAAAATAATAATGATAATAAAAAAAACGATCCGAAATAAATTTAAAAACAAATTTAAAACAAAAGAAAATGTGATACTTACAGGCTGTACTGATTGCTGGGGTTGATTTTGTCGCAAAGTCGGAACTGACCCTCTACTGAGTATTAAATGCCGACTGAAGCCAGCTCGAAATTGTGCAAAGTTTGTGAAACAGTCCTCCATGAAATGCGGAGAGCAACGAAATAGTCGGCGGTTGTATGTCCTGGGGATGCGGTTAAAAATGAATAAAAGCCATTGATCGCGTACACTGCTTTCCGTGGGAAGAATATGTAAAGATCGTAGTCCGCTATGACAGCCTGGGAAGGCACACCTGTAGCTCGCCATTGCTTCTCTTTGAGTGTTACGAATGGGTGGGCACAACCTTATGAATAATTAATTTCAAAGGGGCGTGTGTGAAAGTGGGTGGGTGTGGGTGTGTGGGGGGGGGGGGGGGGCTATTGGTGAAAAAGTGACGTAACTTTTCTCTGAAAAACGGATTGGCCTGTTTTCTAGGGGCAATTCAAAAAAGGAGAAATACTTGAAATAGAGGTTCTGAAACTTGCTGGCACTTCGTGTGTATTACCCACAGCGGGGAGACTCTGAACTAACACCAAAAACATGAAAAAGATGATTTTGATTCTCTATCCCCTTTAAGAGCGCTTGTGGTTGAAGTTGGATGTAACTTGAAATGAGCGTGTTTGTCATTTTCATTTCCAAAACCTAAGTCTTTTGGCCACAAAAAGACCACTGCTGCTTGTTTATCAAACAGATACACAAAGACACAAAGCTGATGCATGGCAGGAAAGTACAACCCCTGGCAAAAATTATGGAATCACCGGCCTCGGAGGATGTTCATTCAGTTGTTTAATTTTGTAGAAAAAAAGCAGATCACAGACATGACACAAAACTAAAGTCATTTCAAATGACAACTTCCTGGCTTTAAGAAATACTATAAGAAATCAGGAAAAAAAAATTGTGGCAGTAAGTAACGGTTACTTTTTTAGACCAAGCAGAGGGGAAAAAATATGGAATCACTCAATTCTGAGGAAAAAATTATGGAATCATGAAAAACAAAAGAACGCTCCAACACATCACTAGTATTTTGTTGCACCACCTCTGGCTTTTATAACAGCTTGCAGTCTCTGAGGCATGGACTTAATGAGTGACAAACAGTACTCTTCATCAATCTGGCTCCAACTTTCTCTGATTGCTGTTGCCAGATCAGCTTTGCAGGTTGGAGCCTTGTCACGGACCATTTTCTTCCACTTCCACCAAAGATTTTCAATTGGATTAAGATCCGGACTATTTGCAGGCCATGACATTGACCCTATGTGTCTTTTTGCAAGGAATGTTTTCACAGTTTTTGCTCTATGGCAAGATGCATTATCATCTTGAAAAATGATTTCATCATCCCCAAACATCCTTTCAATTGATGGGATAAGAAAAGTGTCCAAAATATCAACGTAAACTTGTGCATTTATTGATGATGTAATGACAGCCATCTCCCCAGTGCCTTTACCTGACATGCAGCCCCATATCATCAATGACTGTGGAAATTTACATGTTCTCTTCAGGCAGTCATCTTTATAAATCTCATTGGAATGGCACCAAACAAAAGTTCCAGCATCATCACCTTGCCCAATGCAGATTCGAGATTCATCACTGAATATGACTTTCATCCAGTCATCCACAGTCCACGATTGCTTTTCCTTAGCCCATTGTAACCTTGTTTTTTTCTGTTTAGGTGTTAATGATGGCTTTCGTTTAGCTTTTCTGTATGTAAATCCCATTTCCTTTAGGCAGTTTCTTACAGTTCGGTAACAGACGTTGACTCCAGTTTCCTCCCATTCGTTCCTCATTTGTTTTGTTGTGCATTTTCGATTTTTGAGACATATTGCTTTAAGTTTTCTGTCTTGACGCTTTGATGTCTTCCTTGGTCTACCAGTATGTTTGCCTTTAACAACCTTCCCATGTTGTTTGTATTTGGTCCAGAGTTTAGACACAGCTGACTGTGAACAACCAACATCTTTTGCAACATTGCGTGATGATTTACCCTCTTTTAAGAGTTTGATAATCCTCTCCTTTGTTTCAATTGACATCTCTCGTGTTGGAGCCATGATTCATGTCAGTCCACTTGGTGCAACAGCTCTCCAAGGTGTGATCACTCCTTTTTAGATGCAGACTAACGAGCAGATCTGATTTGATGCAGGTGTTAGTTTTGGGGATGAAAATTTACAGGGTGATTCCATAATTTATTCCTCAGAATTGAGTGATTCCATATTTTTTTCCCTCTTTCACTGGTCGTTGCCCAGATTGTGTTAGACCTCTGATAGATGTCTTGATGTCTGTGTGCAGGACTCAGCAGGGGAGCCTTTCTACATGCTGTTCAGAGCCATAAAGCATCAGGTGGATAAAGGTCCTGTGGACATCGTCACAGGCAAAGCCAAGTACACCCTCAATGACAACCGTCTACTTCGAGAGGACGTGGAGTACAAGACTCTGGTGAGGAGGATGCTGACCCACACTTGGCACAGTTTTTAAATGAAGTTAAAATTTGAATCTAATTATGCTGTCCCCGATGTTCACTGTGACCTCTAGTAAACTTTTTAAAACCTGCTTGCTGTTAAACAGCCCATCTGTCTTTGTTTTCCACAGACTCTGAATGTGCTGGTGCAGGGCGGTGGTGTGAACGAGTCCCAGCCGCTGCCTTCCAAAGTGTTGGACTGCGACACCATTACACAAGTGAAAGAAAAACTGCTGGATCAGGTGTACAAGGGAACTTCTTTCTCCCACCGGCCACACGCTGACTCACTGGACCTGGGTGAGACATTTGACCCCCTTGTGACCAGTGATGCCGGTAACGCATTACTTAGTAACGCTTTACTCTAATCTAACCACTTTTTTTTAGTAACGAGTAATCTAACGCGTTAATCTTTCCAAATCAGTAATCAGATTAAAGTTACTTCTCCAAGTCACTGTGCGTTACTATTATTTTTGCATTGTGGGTTGATAGCAGCATTAAACTTGGTCCATGGGCTGGAGGTCGGGGTTAGACTGTACTGCCCACTTTAAGCGAGCTGTGAGCTTTTCATCCATGGTTTTCTGCAGCAGCTCGATTCGTCCTCACCTCTTAAAGCACGGTGACAACAGCACACCTGCACTGAGCTTTACAAAGACATTTTTATGCTTTTTTTCCTCCTTTATTTAGAATTCTGAGCTGAACCACTCCGTATCTGCTCACTAAAAACAGCTGATCCTCCGCGACGCATCAACAACTAACACTATTTTCCACTCAAATGCACCTAAACTCTCTTTCTGAGGACCACATGATGTGAAAATGCAATAAAACTTTCTTACCTGTAAATCTGGTCATGTTTTTTGCATAAATAAATGTTATCCATTCTCTGTGCTCAAACGCCAAAGCAGGGGTGAATCCAGATGGAATGGGGACGCCCCTAGATTAAAGGTCCAATTTTGAAGCCTTTTTTTTACTACAGCTACTAATACTGCTTATAGTAATAATAATTTTGACAAGTAAAATGTTTAGAGAGAATTTAAATGTTAGAAAAATGTTAGAAAGAATTTAATAGTTACATTTATAAACAATGTAGGTTAGAAATTGCAGGTTTTACTGTTACAGTGCTATCAACAGTTAAATATGAGGTCAAGAAAGATTATTTTACTTTTTATAAAACAAGTATTTATTTTCATTGAAGTCAAGAAAGGGTGACTATAAAATGAGTTTTGGCAAAACAAGTATCGTTGTCATGTTGAAGTGGCAAAGGGTTGTTGTCGGCAGCTGGGGAAAGTAACTAGTAATCTAACTTAGTTACTTTTACAATTGAGTAATCAGTAAAGTAACTAAGTTACTTTTTCAAGGAGTAATCAGTAATTGGATTACTTTTTCAAAGTAACTGTGGCAACACTGCTTGTGACACACTTGATGCTCGCACAACTGTTGTAGAATTACTCTCCTCCAGATACAAGAAGAAATAAATAACCAGTGTTGTTGCCTCCACCATGGAGTTACTGCTGACCCCATCTGTTTTTTGTTTTTTGTTTGTATATAAGCAGGATTATACAAAAACTAACAAACTGATTTAAATCATACTGGTGGGAGGGGTTGGGCACAAACCAAGGCAAAGTCAAGTCTGAGAGCATGTGCTGATGCCCTGAGTCAGTGCTTTGACTCCTGGATGGAGACCACCCAGACAGACAACAGGACTATCATCTGCACCTCTGAAACGTAACCGTTTGTAATAACCAGACGAGTGAACCCTAAACAATGAGCAGACACAGGTCAGATGGAAACATGTTTTTTTTTTTTTTTATTGAAAACTCAATGCTGGAATTATCAAGAGGTCTAGGTGGAGCAGTAAGAGGCCACTGCAGAGTCCAAATGTAAAAATCAACTCTAAATGAAAAAAAAAAACAACCTGTCCAGAATAATGCAGCTGTTTTCAGTGGAATTGAAAAAGGTTCACAACAGCAGTTAAAGCAAAAGTGCTCTCCTACACCAGAGGCAAAAACTTAAATTTATGTCAACAAAAAAGACAAACAAAAGACTGCCAAGGAATACTCCAGGCAAAGGTAGCTAAGGTGTGGTGCTCAAACAAGGTCAAAGGTCAGTAGTGGTTATCAACAGATTTAGCAGTTTCTCAGAAAAATAATCAGAAGGGAATACTCGCGGAGAGCAACAAAGGGCTACAACGACACATTCTGGCAAAGGTGTGCATGCAAGCAGGTCTTATTTCAGAACCTGATGAAGTCAGTGGTTACAGGTGGTGCCCAGGCTCACAGTGTAGCCCCAGAAGAAGTGCTTCACAGGCTGTCAGAGCCCTCAGCAGACAGAATGAGGGAGAAACCATTACACTGCTCTGATCGGACACCGCAGATGCACAACAGAGAGCAAAAGAGAAACCATTACAAAATGGGCAAAAATATATTTCTCCACTGGAGTGGACTAAGGATTTGAATTTGGTTTAGGTGTGAACTTGAGAGTTGTGCGGCCTTATTGGAACTGTGCACTCTGCCGACTGCCCATCTAGGGCGTAATGATGTGCGAGACTTGACAGAAGCAGCTCTCCTTGTAAACAAGGTGATTAGCTATTGCAATAAACTGATAAAATAGCATTTATAGTTTGACAAACTGGGTATGCTCCAAACCATTCTCACTTTGAGGTTTGTCAAGAGATGTTTTACTGTGCAGCTTGTATTTGTATTGTGTCATTAGCAGCTGCTCAGCAAACGTAAATTAAGTTCATTTTTATCTTGTAATTTTACAGCTTTTTCAGGATATTAGCTAAAAGAGAAAAGTAAGGTATCATTAGAATCTGCTCTGGCAAGAGAGGAGAAAACAAGGAAGTGAAAGTCCCATTTACTGTGCGTGTCTATAGAAATGCTCACCAAAAATGACCAGTAACAGAGGTACAAAATAAAATTCAGCACTGATACTCGCAGATTATCAGGAAAGTGGGTATTGTATGTCCTTGATTAAATTTATTTGTTTCAAACTGTGCTCACCACAGCCTGATGTGCGCACCTGTTAAACAACAGAGACTGTGATTGGTCACTTTTCTGGTTTCACTCCTCCCATCATATTTTAATAGTTTTTGCAGTGCGCCCACCGATTACATTTCGATCATGGATCAAATAGAGGAACATTTGGCAGAAAAGTCTGCCAAAATGACCAACTTTATAACATGGAGTCAGAAGAAGATGCTCAAATGACCCACAATTCATGGAGGGAAATTGTGCTGGTGTATGTAAATGGTATCCCACTGAAAATCTGATATAAGGAAAAACAATTTAATCTATTGTTTTAACATTACTGAATGTGGAGGTGAAGTCAACATTCTAAATAAGTTTAACCTTGTATTGTTTATTGATATGAATTGTGTTGAGGGTGAATGTTTTTAGCCAAGGTGTAGGTGAATTTATGGCTTCAGCTGTAGGTGCATTTGGGTTTACCAGTAATACTGGGCTTTGATTTAGTTTTATCACTGGTGTCCAAACCCTAAATTTTCAAGTAATATAGAATGTAAGAGTACAAATTTATGGTCTCAACTTTGTGTGCTACAAATTTAACACTATAGCAATTTACTGTTGGGTAAATTAATGAACACAAATAGGTCCTTGTTTGCATAAAATTAAATTGCAAATTAAAAAGTCTTGATGTTCAGTGTTTCATGAATATAAAAAGGAATATGAACTCAGGTGGAGTAACATTGTCAAACACCGCTAAGGGCCAAAAACTCAAATTTTCAAGTTAACAGAATTCTACAGGCAAACAGACATTGTCAGGATGCAGATCTTTATTATTATTATTATTATTATTATTATTTCATTCATAAATGCTCACAGCACGCAGTAGAGAAATGCCTAAAGTGTAGACCTGAATCTTTCACTGATCCGGCTTGAAATAAGACTTTTTTTGGCTTCACATTACATGTTGTCACATTTTCATTTTCTTAATCATTTAACTTCATGCCTTTTCATTCTGTGCAGAGAATGCACATGTGCTGCACCATCAAACACACACTGAAGTGATGAGATGCTATCTTTTGTTTTGCTCAGAGTGGAGGTCTGGTGTTGCTGGTCACCTTATCCTGTCAGACGAGGATCTGACATCAGTGGTCCAGGGCAACTGGAAACGCCTCAACACGCTGCAACACTACAAGGTCAGTGTTCCACTTTCGCAAACGCACACAGCACAGTTTTACACTTGGCTCAGTCCATCTGAAATCACCCAAGTTTTTGCAGGTCACCCCTCAGCCTTGTTTAACCAATTTCAGATGTTATTCCTGTTACAAAGTTACAGTGATATACCAAATATTAGGTCTGTATCTTGAAAAGTTTTAAAGTTATAGCCCTAGGAAATTTTAGGGTTTTTTTGGTCGCATTTTGCGAAAACGGTGTTTGTACCAACTTTAGACGTTAATTACTCGCTTGCTATTACATTCACAGATGTGGCGCTTCACACCCTGGGCTTACTTTTTGTGTAGAGTGGAAAAATGTAGTTAATTTTGGTCTATCTAGTGTGATCTGCTGTTCACAAAGGCCTGAAAAAGGTAGCAAGCCCAAAAATTGACATTCATA
Organism: Thalassophryne amazonica; assembly: GCF_902500255.1. NCBI lineage: Eukaryota > Metazoa > Chordata > Actinopteri > Batrachoidiformes > Batrachoididae > Thalassophryne > Thalassophryne amazonica. The sequence continues at coordinate 113,353,930 of NC_047105.1, forward strand.
TGATTCATATTTCTGATTGCTCAAAAATCAAAGAAATACACTAGCTATGGCAGTCTAATTTTTTGCACCATGATTTATGATGTGTGATGTGTTACAGCATATCTGTACAGTCAAATCATGAATCAGGTTGTTTGGAGCAAAATCTATAGTCATTAGAAACCTGCTAATTTTGAAGAAGCTTCAAAATATGACCATTTCTACACCCCAGATGGCAATATGGGTATTTGAGCATCATACTCATATTTTGCTATGTATTCTTGCATATCTCAAGATGATGTGTAGCAAATATGGTGTTGAGTCTAAGCTTCATTATAACCCTAGGAAATTTTGGTGACTTTTTCACATTCTGCGAAAACCATGTTTTGTACCAACTATAGACATTAATAACTCACTTGTTATTAGATTCACAGATGTGAAACTGCTGATTTTGGGGTAACCTTTGGTGTAGAGTGGGGAAATTGAGTCAGTTTTGGTCTGTCAAGTGTGATTTGCCTTCCACGAGGGCCTGAAATGGTAACAAGCCCATATCGTTCATTTGTCTGATAGCTCATAAATCAAAGAAATACACTAGATATGGCAGTCTAATTTTTGCACCGTGATTTATGGCCTAGTTAAAAAAAAATGAAGCCTAACTGCTGATTTGCACTGCATTTGTCATCAACAAGCCATTATTTTATTTAGCACCATCCAGATTTATCTGTGCGTTGCCTATAGCCTCTTTGACAGGTACTGAAAATTTCTTGGAGAAATTCTGCACGGTTCCAGAGATATGCACGAAATTTACCCCAAAAATAGCACTTTTTTCATCCATTGTGTGACATTGATATTTAGCATTATCACTTAAAGTTGGATGTTAAAGAAATAACCTTGTATTTTATCAGTTTGTTTGTTTGTGCTTCATACTAACACACAGTAATACATTTTTGTAAAGGTAGAAATGTCATTTCCTAGAAAAAACATCATGTTTCAAAAGCAAGGTAAAACTGTCGCAAGCGTAATGCTGAGAATAAGTCCTTGATTTATTTGTGTCAAAACCTTAGCTATATCTCCTACTCTGCTTCAGTAGAATAATTATATTACTTGTTCAATAATACCAGGAACTAATGGACAGAATTTCTTTGTTTCAGGCTTCTGCAGACTAAAGAAGATACAGTAGTGTTCAGAATAATAGTAGTGCTGTGTGACTAAAAAGATTAATCCAGGTTTTGAGTATATTTCTTATTGTTACATGGGAAACAAGGTACCAGTAGATTCTCACAAATCCAACAAGACCAAGCATTCATGATATGCACACTCTTAAGGCTATGAAATTGGGCTATTAGTAAAAAAAAAGTAGAAAAGGGGGTGTTCACAATAATAGTAGTGTGGCATTCAGTCAGTGAGTTCATCAATTTTGTGGAACAAGCAGGTGTGAATCAGGTGTCCCCTATGTAAGGATGAAGCCAGCACCTGTTGAACATGCTTTTCTCTTTGAAAGCCTGAGGAAAATGGGAAGTTCAAGACATTGTTCAGAAGAACAGCGTAGTTTGATTAAAAAGTTGATTGGAGAGGGGAAAACTTATACGCAGGTGCAAAAAATTATAGGCTGTTCATCTACAATGATCTCCAATGCTTTAAAATAGACATAAAAACAGAGACGCATGGAAGAAAATGGAAAACAACCATCAAAATGGATAGAAGAATAACCAGAATGGCAAAGGCTCACCCATTGATCAGCTCCAGGATGATCAAAGACAGTCTGGAGTTACCTGTAAGTGCTGTGACAGTTAGAAGACACCTGTGTGAAGCTAATTTATTTGCAAGAATCCCCCACAAAGTCCCTCTGTTAAATAAAAGACATGTGCAGAAGAGGTTACAATTTGCCAAAGAACACATCAACTGGCCTAAAGAGAAATGGAGGAATATTTTGTGTACTGATGAAAGTAAAATTGTTCTTTTTTGGGTCCAAGGGCCGCAGACAGTTTGTGAGACGACCCCCAAACTCTGAATTCAAACCACAGTTCACAGTGAAGACAGTGAAGCATGGTGGTGCAAGCATCATGATATGGGCATGTTTCTCCTACTATGGTGTTGGGCCTATATATCGCATACCAGGTATCGTGGGTCAGTTTGGATATGTCAAAATACTTGAAGAGGTCGTGTTGCCTTATGCTGAAGAGGACATGCCCTTGAAATGGATGTTTCAACAAGACAATGACCACAAGCACACTAGTAAACGAGCAAAATCTTGGTTCCAAACCAACAAAATGAATGCCTTGCAGATGTATAACCACAGTTTTTCATGATTTCTTCACAACTAAATACTAGTTTAGTGATTCACATGATTGCTAAAAAAAGCACTTTGAACATAATAGTTTTGAGTTTGTAGCGTCAACAGCAGATGCTGCTATTATTGTGAACACCCCCTTTCTACTTTTTTTTTACTGATAGCCCAATTTCATAGCCTTAAGACTGTGCATATCATGAATGCTTGGTCTTGTTGGATTTGTGAGAATCTACTGAATCTACTGGTACCTTGTTTCCCATGTAACAATAAGAAATATACTCAAAACCTGGATTAATCTTTTTAGTCACATAACACTACTATTATTCTGAACACTACCGTACCTCCAACTGTTGTCGCAAGCGTTACACTCTAGCACATAATAGTATATATGCACTGATTTTTTCTAGAAATGACTGAACTGAGACCAATAGAAATATTGAAACTCTGATATATAACCATACCTAAATACGTACATGGTAAAAATATGAATTTGATGCTCAGTTACCCTCATTGCCATCTGGGGTCCAGAAAATGGTCACATTTTGAAGCTCATTCAAAATTAGCATATTTCTAACAACTATAGATTTTGCGCCAAACAACCTATTTTATGATTTCACTGTATAAATATGCTTTACCACATCATAAATCATGTTGCAAAAAAATTGGCTGCTATAGCTAGTGTATTTCTTTGATTTTTGAGCAATCAGATATATGAACAATATGTCTAATTTGGGACATTTTCAAGCCTTCGTGTAAAGCAGATCACACTAGATAGACCAAAAGCAACTCAATTTTCCCTTTTTTTTTCCCCATTTGGTGTAGCCCTAAATGAGCAGTTTCACATCTGTGAATCTTATAGCGAGTGAGTTATTAATGTCTAACGTTGGTACAAAACAGTTTTTGCAAAATGTAAAATACAGTAAAATTTGCTCCGCTGTAAGGAAGCTTAGACTCAACACCATATTTGCACGTCAGCTTACGCACATTGCCATCTGGGGTGCAGACCTGTGAAGCTAACAACAAGCTAGTTATTAACATCTGCAGTTCGTACAACCACCATTTTTGCAAAATGTGAAAAGTTCACCAAAATTTCCAGGGGCTGTAACTTCAAAACCTTTCAAGATACAGACCTAATATTTCATCCTAACTTTGGAATGTATTTCATCCTAACTTTGGAATGTGAGTGACATATCGAATAGACAGAACAGGGCTGAGGAGTGACCTGGGAAATATTTTTAAAACTGGGTGATTTGACATGAAATAACCCATTTCAGTAAAATGTTGCAGAGAGGTGATATATTTGACATAATAAAAGGAAAATAACATTTGTTGCTGTTATATAATATTGCTGGATATCTGTTATTTTGTCATCAGGTCCCAGATGGTGCAACAGTGGCGCTGGTCCCTCGCCACACCAAACACATTCACCATGATAACCATGACTATGTGGCAGGGGAAAGTGAGTGCTTTTACAGCAGATGCTAAATCACTTTATACATTGTCCACATTATTGGATTTGATGTCATGATATTTTCAAACTTTTTTATTATTTTATTTTTTGGCAGTACCAATATATTCAGTTCACTTTTTACATTTCATTGAATTAATCCATAACTGTCATTGTGATGGCTGATTTCCAGCAGATGCAAACATAAAACATAATAACAGTTGTGTCTACCGTAAATGTATCAATTTAACATTGGCCTCCAAGTGCTGTTTTCTATGAGCTACAAACCACACCCTCACAACCTTGGTGCAGACAGTGAGCTCTGTGCTGTACAAAATTTTGGATTTATTTTCAGGCTTTATGTTGCACTGGAGTATTGCATCTGGCCAAAAACACATCATAAAGGACAAGTCTTTTGTTTGTTTTGTTGTTGTTGTTGTTTTTTTTTACACCAGTCTGTAAGTCACATTTACTTTTAAAATGTGGTGATATTGCTTCATGCAACAAGAAGCAACATTAATTTAACTGTTGCATTTTTATGTTATTTTTCACTCTGTTAGTGAGCAGAAGTTAATTGGATAATTAGTTTTACTGTATGAGGCACAAAGAACTTAAGAGTAAGATGCTTCTTGTCACTGCTGAACCGACAAAAATATCTGTTCAGAGCTAAACGTGCACCTTTCCCTCCCAAAATGTGATTAAATGCTTTAAAAGTCCTATACATTTTTTTTACATTACCTTAGTCTACCTGTCCTGCTCATTGTGCTGCAACTGTCCAGCAAAGTGCAAACAAGTGGAGAGCAGGGCTGTATGAAGGTTATTCCCCATCTTTATTCGAGAGCATATTAAAGTTGTTCCCTCTCTTAAGAGTGTGGTTTTTCAGTCTGTGAGCATGATTTAATTAATTCACTTGGTCTTTAAGACCCAGCACGTCATCCTCATTCAGGTCTTCTTCTTGGCAGTTGGCATCCAGCTAAACAGCGCATTGCTGCCACCTTCTGCTCCAGAGTGTGGCTCAGACAGCACCTCATTCAAATCAGTATACAGGAGCAGCTTGTCTCACGTGTAGACAGTGCCATCTTGTGACCGTAGATGGCAATGCAGTACTTTTTGACAAATCATCACTTCAAAATACAACTCTCAGGACTAGCCCAAAAATACCCGCATACAGTCCAGAAAATGCAGTAATCATTAACTTGAACTTTAGTCAATGCCATCCTTTTGAACCAAATTAACGAGGCTGACAAACACAGTCAGCTGACTGGTAAACTGGTCTACAGCTATAATTTTTCTTAACTTGCAGAAATGGGTGTTTCTGTACAAAAAAATGAGTATCTGCATATTCACAATCTGAGTTGTCTTTTTGGCTCTCATGTCAGAGGTAAAAGTAAAACAACGTGGTTGCGTTTCTCGTCTCCCTCATCTTATGGGAACATTAAAAACATTAAGTCATTTCAAGATGTGAACAATGAAATGCAAAGTGATTCTCTGCTTCAGTGTTGCTCCTGTCGCTCAGAGCAGTCTGAAGAGAAATTTTAAAATTTGCTGTGGGTTAAAAGCTTTAATAACCCAAATAGATTACATTTCCCATAATGCATTTTCCATTCCCCTTATGTATTTCAGCAAATCAGGATACATTTGCATGTCTTCAATGATGAAAACATGCTCACATTGCTCTCTGTATTTTTAGGAGAAGCATGCATGTCGCATTTGATTTTTATTAGTCACCTTATCTGTCAAGATCATCGGTAGAAATATTCACATCAGCAGGTGCCTTGAATTAACTTTGTAAAGGCCGATACCGATGACATTTAAACGCATGCTCTGCTTTCATTTATACTGTTTGCTTACTATGTATTCAGCGTCTGTAACTTTTCAGAGGTCCCTATTCCTTAGAAAATTAAAAACTGAAATTATGTAGCTACATGTCTGTCTCAGGGTGATGTGGGGCGGCGCCGCTCACCCAACTGTTATAGCTAAATGTTTAAAATATCTGTGACCCACACAGAGACACCGATGCTGGAGGATGCTGATGAAGGTGGAGTGAGGCTTTGGCATCTGGTGAAGGCCAGTGAAGAGCCTGAACTCCCCAAACATCGCCGAGGCAGTCTGAGGGAGCGAGAAAGGGCCAAGGCTATCCCTGAAATTTACCTGACCCGCCTCCTGTCCATGAAGGTACACATTACATCATATCACACATACATTCATACATATCATTGTGAACACATCTTGTACTGTTGGGGAATAGGGAAAAAAATGTACCTCAGAAAATTACATTTGTCATAATAATCTCCTATTAACATTTTGGTTAAAAAAACAAACTTTTTTTAATAAATGTTTATAGATACATTGTCGCTAAAATGTTTGGACACATTGAATGGGACGGTGTGTCCAAACCTTGGACTGGTAGTGTGGCACTGAATAATCTGGTACTAATTACAGAAAAAATGGAGGTTTGTTTGGTTTACTTTTGCACAGTTAATTTCAAATCATTGATGTTTAGAGATTAAAGTTTTCTAGAAATTGCCAGATTCCTGGATGTGGAAGCAGCACTATTTCAACCGATGCATTTGAAATCATGAACCATAGTTAGCTTTAGCGTATGCAATTAGCGTTTTCTTTAATACGGCCCGTCAATCAAATGTGCCACGTCAGTATAACTGTGTCAGCTGTAAACAAACATGTTCCTCACATCTGAAACACCAGTAATAAAAACAAAAATGAAAATGACTTTTTATCCATTATCACAGTAAAATAGTGTATTTTCAGTCATTATTTGTTGTGGGCCTCTAGGCAGGGAAGCTTTGTGCAGTGCAAAGGGTTCCCGGATCAAGGTTCCACCTGCCCATTCTCCATGTAATGTGGAGTTGCGTCAGGAAGGACATCCATTGTTTAAAAAAACTAAAAAAAAAACTTAAGGGACTTCGTAGTTGATATGAACCTTTGTCAGTAGTTTTCATTTCTCTTTTTGAAATTTCTCTGAAAAGTAATATATTAAAAACTCCTACAACCAAACCTGCATTCATAAGTTTATAATGTGTTTATTTTCTTTCCGATTATCAAGAAAAGGTGCATATTTCTTTCTAGAATGTCTTATATGAATTTATTAAATCATTTGAAGAAGTGCAAAATGATGAATACCTCTTCTGTGAATAAAAGTTTTTTGTTTCCATTGCAGAACAGTTTTAAAATATGTGTGTAAAGTGTGTGAGGATCTGATTCTGTCAGTTCTTCAGCTCTGTGTTCCCCATGTTGTTCTGCAGGGAACGTTGCAGAAGTTCGTGGACGATCTGTTCACGGTGATCCTCAGCACCAGTCGACCTGTCCCTCTGGCTGTTAAATACTTCTTTGACCTGCTGGATGACCAAGCGGGACAACACGGCATCACCGACCCAGAGACCATCCACATTTGGAAGACCAACAGGTCACACAGCAACACATCTATGGACGTGGAGAGTTTAAAAAACAGACCGTTACAAGCTGTTACTCAGATAAAACCTTTTGTAGATACTTTTGTAATAAAGAATAAATGGGTTGGTGCATGGTGAATGTAGAAGTGAAAACCAGTCCTGTTGTCTTTGTATTTCTTTCTGCAGTCTGCCCCTGCGTTTCTGGATCAACATTGTGAAAAACCCTCAGTTTATTTTTGACGTCCAGGCATCAGACCATGTGGACGCCGTCCTCTCAGTCATCGCTCAGACCTTCATGGACTCCTGCACCATTGCTGAACACAAGCTGGGACGGGTGAGGCTCAGGGCTATGAGGTGTAAAGAAAACTACATCCTAGGACAGCTCTTAAAAAGTGAAACCAAAATGTCTTGCGCACCCTTGTGGCTGGTTACATTATAGGTCACTCACCACACCTCCACCATGTAATTCAGTAAGTCCGGTCAGCTCTGGGAGCATGTAGTGCATCACCGCTTTCGCCACACCACGGAGCCATCTTGAGACCTGGATGACAACCACCCACGCAGACAACCAGTCCATCCCCAACTCATGAAATTAACCATCTATCTGCTGGGGCCAGTTGAAATGTGGCTGCGTCCTCAGTCTTCTCTAGCCACTGGGGTTCTCAACACTGAGGGACGAACACGCTGTATCATACCCAGCGATACGCACCACATGACCAAAACGTCATAGCTGATGCTCTTTCGCCAAGCAATGACACAGAGTCAATGCAGTGGGATGCAAGGATGCTCCAAAAAAAGACCACTGCCAAAGACATGCATTTGTCACCTTCTCACATGGGTCTGATTATTCATCAGTTTAGTTTTTAAATGTTATAGTTGTGAGTGATAATAGAGGTGGTGGCCAAGCATTTAAGTGTGCTTGTTTCAAGTGCAGAAGGTTCCCGGCTCCAGGTCACTCCTGCCCATTCTCCATGTAATGTGGCATCGCGTCAGGAAGGACATCCTGTGTAAAACTTGTGCCAAATCAACATGCAGGCTATGATTTACTAAATAATTGTTCATGGTAGAAAAGTTAAAGTCTTAATTAGAGCAGTTTGGACTGTTTTTCCTGTATCAGCTTTTCAAATGATGCACTCAGATGATGAATTTTGCAGCAGTAGTTGCTCATACAGGTCGGCCTGTAGTATGTGTCAATTACATAAGAGTTGGACTATCAAAATATAGACGGGTTTAATTGCTTTAGGCTACCTGTCCGAGTCCTTGAACAAGACACTTCATCTGTATTAGCTTAGTCCACCCAGCTGAAACAGGTACCAACCTTGGCTCGGAATGTAGCCTGTGATGAATTGGCATCCTGCCCAGGAGGAATTATAGGGAATCATAATCTGTGAATAAGCGCTGGCCTGATGGGCCCCGGGGCCTGCATCAGACTTTCTTCTGCCTGTAAATAATGCTTTGTATATCATTTTTAATTTACTTGGAATGGTTTCCTTGTCTTTTTTAAACTTTATTTTGAATTCATTATTGGGGAATTTGACACTCTGTTGGTCTTTCAGGTGAAAGTAGTTGATGGTCACAAATGAAGTTGACTAACATCCTGCTGCATCAAAACTGCTGCAAATACTTATCCGTATAGTTTGCATTGCCTTCCCTTCAAATAAACTGTTGTTGTAGTCACTATTCAACCTAGACTCATTAAAATAACTTACTAAGCCAGTTAGCTTGGCTAGTTAGCATGTAGCTGTGAGCTCCTAATTAGTTCAGTCTGCACAGATGAAATCTGTTGTTGTGTCATAAGTATGAACAGGTGTCTAACAGTAGATTTTCAGCAGAAATTGGTACGTGGACAACTCCTGCCTGATGTCACCCATACGTTTTCTATAGAGACCTGGAACAGCCGATATGAAGCCCATATCTGGGTGTCGCCATGTTGGCGGCAGCAGCATCGCTGCTTCTTTCTACTTCATAATGAACTCAATCATGCATAAAGGGGTGGGGTGGGGGGTGCTTGATGTATGACCAAAGAAACCTAAATACACACCTCTCGTCAAGTCCAAACTTAGGCTAACAGGCTGACCCTTATTCAGGTGTTCATTAAAACCTATTTTGGGGACTGTGCAGTGGTTCTCCTAATGATTTGCGCTGGTGTGGATATTAAAAGTTCCAAGCTGCTTATTTCGTCAGTAGTTGTGCATTAATGGTGCGTAATAGATCAGGCTATCAAAGTGCTAACGCCTTTAGTGTACAACATTAAATACCACAAATACTGCAGCAGGGACGTCTTAGATGATCCGTTAGGACATTTCACCACACAGCAAGCCATATTATTCCAGGTGTTTGTAATAAAACATTCCAAACTAAACAGAAACAGCCTCCACAACAGCTAGCAACCACTGCCAGCGGACTCTGAGATACAGATGCTATAAGAGACGGAGATACTCTACTGAGCCGCTGTCACTCAAAGCAACCACGCATCTTATTATACAGAACTTTATGACTTAAAAAATCCTAAACTAAGAATTTAGGGGGAAAAAAATCAGATATCATGGTGGAGGAAACTATCAAGACCAAAACTGTTTTTGTACCAGGCTGGAAGCAAGTTTATTTCTGCTCTAAAGTTGGACATTTTAACTTGGACTCTTATGGGAAGGTGCTGTGTTTTGGAGCCAGCCTCAAGCAGCCAGTCAAGGAACTGCAACGTTTTCTTCTTCTGGTTGTGCTTCATCTGAGACCATCAAAATTTACCACTTGGCAGCAACTTGTCCTTTTTTTCTGTGTTGTGACAGGACTCTCCCATCAACAAGCTGCTGTATGCACGAGACATTCCTCGTTACAAGCAGATGGTAGAAAGGTTGGTTTGTTTTTAAATATGTCTGATCACAAAATAAAAACTTTATAACTACTTCATCAGAATGAGACAAACTGTAGGTAAAACATGACATTTGCAGTACAATTTCCAGATTTGTAAGTGGATACTATCAGGCGTGGCACAAACTAGGAAATGACGTGAGTAATCTAAATAGCGAGAAACAAGAAGATTAAAGATAATAATCAAAACTAGAACCAAACTGATAAAATATAAAAGTAAATGCCATAATCGATAATAAGGTGGCAACATAAATAAGACTACACCGAAAATAAATGAATGAAACATCCAAACCAGAGAGTACAGAATAATGTCATAAATAAAACAAACTGATAAACAGAGAATGCAATAAATAACAAACGGAATATAATCAGATAAGAAATACTTGAAGATAAATAATAACCAAAACCTGTGACTAAAGCATAATACAGTAAATGTGATAAACAGAATTAAAGTAAGACTAAAGCAACATAAAAGGACCAAGACTGAAAGCAAACAATAAATAATAAAGCAAAACTATATACGTGGCCAGCAAATGATACACAGAAGAGAAACAAAACCAGAACCAGAAAACAGAACTAAGACAACTGGCCCTAAAGAGCCGGATCATGACAGATACGAGTATTTTATATGAAGGAGCAATCAGCACTGTCATACAAAAACAAAATGAATTATTGTTTTAAAAATGTTTTGAGCACTTCTCTAAATGAATGTGAGACAGTCCACTGAAAGAGTTTCATTCTCTGTATTGATACAGATGTACAATATCATTAAGCGGCTTTTCATTACCCCCCAAATTGTGAAAATTGAAGTAGCACTTTTAAAATACACTTAATGGGAACACTTGTTTGTTTTTTTTTTTAAGAAAGCTCAAATATTGCAAAACAATATTACACTCTCAGATTATTTGAAAAAGCCTTATTTGAAAAATTGCAATGCAACAATTTTTCTGTTGTTACAGGTCACATGACATTCTAAAATGCATGACACAGTATGTGTGGAAGAACACATCAAATAAGAGAGAGCTTGTTAAACATAAGAGATGACATTATGACAATGTTGGATTTAATTTGTTTTTAAACAATGAAATGCCAAAATTTTGCTGGACTTACTGATCCATCAGTAAGTCCAGCAAAATATTGACTATTAGAATTACAGTTATTAGGAGAGCCTGAATAGAATGACACCTATCACATGGTGACAAAACCCAGCAATGGCATTCAGTGACTAAATAGAAATGACATTTCATTTCACAGTTTTTTTTTTTTTTTTTTTTTTGTCAACATTCATTAAATATTGCACATATCTGTCAGCCACACAGTGTTCAAATAAAATATATGAAACAGTGTCTGCAGTTTTCTAATTTTACACAGTCCACAACAGAATAACACTTAAAAAAAAATCAAGTTATTCAAATCAAATTATTAGGATGTTAATATTACTAAAATGACTGAATATACTATTCCATTTAATGTTAAACAAAACCGCTTTAGATTATAAATTCAAAAAATAAACTGAGCAAAATATTCTCATTGTTTTTATACTTTTTCAGTTCCTTCATCTACATTTACTATCCAGTATTAACCAAACCACTGCAAAAAAGTTTAGTTTGTATAAACATTAATGTAAATGTAAGATTAGATTTTCTGTTTAGCTTCAGATGTGACAGTTTTGCTGCTGTGAAACCTTGTAATCAAATTCAAAAAGCTGGAAAACGCTTGCACTGCTGGACCGAGCGGTAAACGGAAAAGGATCTCATAATCAAACCTTCCCAGCAACAGCAAAACCAACAACCACTAAACTGTGTGTCCTTTACAGCAGCGCATTTCTCATCATACACAGAGGTGCGTTTTTTCTGCCACAGTGTTGTATCGTTGTGATATGACAGTGGCCGTTTTGTATAAACTATGAATATTAGCCTTGTAAAGTAGGTCTAATTTTTTATTTTTCATTTTTTTCTGTAGGTACTATGCTGATATCAGACAGACCATCTCAGCCAGTGATCAGGAGATGAACTCTGCTCTGGCTGAACTGTCCAGGGTGAGCAGAGCCCCATTTCAGTCATTTAATAGTGTCTCATCCATTAAACTCTGCCTACAGCCACCACGAAAGCTGAGTGTGCACACGCAGGCACAAAATGTTCTTTTGGCTGCAGTACAAAGCCGTGTGCATGGTTTTCTGTTATGTTATTTATACTAGCAAACCAAAATAACATAATGAATATTAAAGGATTATTAACTGAGCCCGAGGTCTGTACGAGAAAATATCACACTGAGGTGTAGACAGTACGGACCAAGCGTTAGTGAAGTCCGTGCAAAAAACACAGAGGTCTGATATTTTCCTGTACAGACCAAGCAAGCAAGGTTAATAATTTGTTTATTTTATATATATATATATATATATATATATATATATATATAGCTGGTTTGCTTTCAGTCTGTGTTTTTTTTTTTTTTTACCCCAATGCTGTTTAGATATTTATGGAGTATGTTCATGTCTGACTTGGTTTTTCAAATCGTGTTTTTAGCTTTTTGGAATGTGATACGAGTTCTGGACCAATTGTCATGGTAACCGATCTGATATGAAAATCCGCCAATCAGAGCGTGCGTAGCATCGCAGCCATATAATAAGATTTGATACACACTCAGTTATTTACAGTGCGGGTTGCGAAGTATAAATTGTAGATATTAATATAGATTGTGTGTGTGTGTGTGTGTGTGTGTGTGTGTGTGTGTGTGTGTGTGTGTGTGTGTGTGTGTGTGTGTGTGTGTGTGTGTGTGTGTGTGTGTGTGTGTGTGTGTGAGAACAGAAATAATAAAAAAAATTCTCTGCTTTTTGTGTTACATTTCCTGTTATTCAGTTATATTAGTACATATCAGATTTTTTTCTTTAAAAATGTGTGTACACATGGTATATATATATGTGTATATATATATATATATATATATATATATATATATATATATATATGTATATGTATATATGTATATGTATGTATATATATATATATGTATGTGTGTGTGTGTGTGTGAGAGCTACACTCAGTCTCAAATGTGCTTCCTTTACAAGTGGTAGTTTGTGTGTGGGGAGGGGGATGCATGCAGTGTTTTTGTGTGTGCACATTATTTACTTGTTTACACTACATGAAGTGATGTCTAACCGGTTTGTGTTTTAGAACTACTCTGGAGAGTTGAACTACTTGGTGGCACTGCATGAGTTGTACAAGTACATCAACAAATACTATGACCAGGTATGTTTATCTCTCAGCCTGTTTTTGCAGCAGTGGGTGAGTTTATGGGCATGGGGAGGTGATGGTCGAGAGGTTACAGAGGTGCGCTTGTGACCACAGGATTCATGTCAAACCAGGAAAATCATGAAGGTCACTTATGCAAGGTCCTTATTCCCAAAATGCTCCTGGTGTGCAGTTGAGTGCCTTCTATGGCATCACCCTGACATCAGAGTTGCACCAGCACATCATATCAAAGCTTCAAGTGCAGCGGTGCATTACATTAAAGTTAGGACTGCAGCAGTGCATCATATTTAAGGTAGGTGTTCAGTGGTGCATCATATTAAAGCTCAGAGTGCGACGGGGCATCATATTAAAGCTTATGGTGCGACGGGGCATCATATTAAAGCTTATGGTGCGACGGTGCATCATATTAAAGTTTATGGTGCGACGGTGCATCATATTAAAGCTTATGATGTGACGGTGCATCATATTAAAGCTCAGAGTGCGACGGGGCATCATATTAAAGCTTATGGTGCGACGGGGCATCATATTAAAGCTTATGGTGCGACGGTGCATCATATTAAAGTTTATGGTGCGACGGTGCATCATATTAAAGCTTATGATGTGACGGTGCATCATATTAAAGCTTATGGTGCGACGGTGCATCATATTAAAGCTTATGGTGTGACGGTGCATCATATTAAAGCTTATGGTGCGACGGGGCATCATATTAAAGCTTACGGTGTGACGGGGCATCATATTAAAGCTTACGGTGCGACGGGGCATCATATTAAAGCTTACGGTGCGACGGGGCATCATATTAAAGCTTACGGTGCATCATATTAAAGCTTATGGTGCGACGGTGCATCATATTAAAGCTTATGGTGCGACGGTGCATCATATTAAAGCTTATGATGTGACGGTGCATCATATTAAAGCTTATGGTGTGACGGTGCATCATATTAAAGCTCAGAGTGCGATGGGACAATAGCAAATAAGCAGATACATACATTGCATTGAAAATGGCATTCTTTAGGAAAACATCCATCTGTGCTTATATGCGTTCGTGTCTTATTTGCTCTGAAACATGAGCTGTATTTGGTGTATATTTCATTGTCTGATGAGACCATGAGCTTTTTCTCAGGGGCAACGTGTTGTCTGGTTTATATTGCGTCATTTCTGCTTTACGGGATAATGCACCTTATTTTTCTGTTTGTCTTCTGGCAGATCATCACAGCGCTGGAGGAGGACACCACGGCTCAGAAGATGCAGCTCGGCTACAGGCTTCAGCAGATCGCTGCTGCTGTGGAGAATAAAGTCACAGACTTGTGACAGCAAACACCACCTGGTGGAACCACAGCAAACAGGGCGGAGCTAAATGAAGAGCTTTGTGCACTGCAGGTGGAGCTGAGATGGCAACATGTGGAAAGATGCTCTGTTTGAGGAACTGCAGGAAGAAAAAACAGCTGTCTGGTTTTGGGCGAAAAGTACACATTTTTTTCATCAACATGAATTTTATAAATAATTTTTGAAGTTCACACCCAGAACCTCCTGATCAGTTTTTTTTTTTATGTTAAGAATTGATTGATCCTGTACACTATGTGGAAGCAGAGGAGCCAAAAATACGAAAACTACAACACAACAAACCCCTGAGCAGACACTGTGCCGGTTAACAATAACTTTGTTCAGACTACTGGAGAACTTCTGAATCTGTATCTTTATTCCACAGCCGTGATATGTTTGCCAGTGGTTCCACTGTTTGCTAACCTGAAGACTGACGTTAGGATTTTGCGTCGACGTTTTCCCTCTGACTTGTGTGCTCAATGCTGCTCTGTGAACAGCACCATATTTCTTTGTTATTGTCCAGAGTGTCACATCTTCTGTTTGGTTGTTAGTACAAAATAACGGACAGATTATTTATTGTAATAACATTTCTGATATTTTGAGTAGTCGTCGTCTGTGGTATTTTAAAAACAGGCGGTTGATCTTCAGGCTGATTTTGTGTCTGTAAAGCAGTAACTGGTCAGAGTGTTTGTCTGGTAAACAACTGCGTCTGTTAGCTTCACTCATCACTCAGCCGTTTGCAGGAGCAGCAGCTGGTACGTGCATGCGCACATGCACGCACAGTGGATTCAGGCCCTGCTCCCTCGCTCACTCCTCTGCTCCGTGAAGCTGCTGATTGGAGCATTTTTAAGAAACTTAAATCTGACCGTTTTACACTCATTCGTGTTTATGTCTGTTGTCTGAAAGTCAGCGGACAGACCAAACAAAAGTCTTCCATCAAGACTGTTGTCTGCGTGAAGTATGTTTCTGGTGCACGCCACGGCAACTTGTGTTGTTTGTGCATGTTCTTTTCTCGGCTGTGGTTTAAGGTTACGAACACCACTGCTACTTTGGTACGTGATGTAAAATTGTGGATGCACAGTTCTGGTACGAGACACAAGGTGTCGCTGTTGGTGCCGCACTTCTGCTGAGACGTTTGACATTGATTATTATTGATTCTGGCTGATAAGGCTTCCCTGACACTTTCCACATACAAACCCATGTGTGTGTGAGGTTTGTTGAAGACTGACGTGGTTTCCAGCTGATGAGCAAACACTGGTACCATTTCCAAAATCATCTTATGTTTTGATACTCTATACTAATAAGAAAATTGGAATGAAATCAGACAAACCTCATGTGTAACCGGGGTGAATGTTTTACTGCCTGGACCAGCTGTATTAGAAGCTGCTTTAAGTGGGTGGGACTGAGTTTTTAATAAACATTTGTTGCTAATTTTGCGAGTTAATTTTTCCGCAGTTGGCACTATGTGGCTTCATTTTAGACAAACTCAATTTATAATGCACAGGTGTAGATGTGAGCGATCAATAAAATAAATCTCAAAGTCACAGTCAAGACGTGTGTGTTTTGACTTGGAGCTATTTTATTATGCAAGACGCACACCTTATTGCAGCAAAAAGGGAACTGCATCCAGATTAGGTGACTGGTGTCAGAATTACAGCGCTTTTTGTGGGTGGCCCTCGATTTTTAATGAACACAAACACACACAAAAAGGAAATATGCATGTTTACATGAAGCCTGATAGCTGGACCAGTTATGAACCCGAACAGACCTGCCTCAAAATGGTCCCGTCCAGGCATTTTCATTTGAAGCTAAAATACTTGAAGTGGTCATGAAATAATTCTTCATGTCTCATTCTGTCATCACAGTCTTCAGATTATACAGCAGGTTGATTTTGGAGTGTGTCCACCCGTCCCTTTGTAGCTGATGCGCTCATTATGATATATTTGCATTATGTGATTTCATTCTGGGGGGGGGGCATGACAGTTATACAGGAACCATACATGGAACCTGGATTTGAGTTTACCACACAGCCCACAAGACTTACAAAGGGAACTACACAAAAAGTCCTGGAATTTTTATTGCCCATTTGACATGTAATTTCTCTCAAACAAAAATTCAGCTTTCAGTTCTAATGTTCTGTAAAATTTTAATGTCCAAACGTATGCAAAGCTAACCGACGCTGTTTTTATTGCCAGGTCTTGGTTCAGCATATCGGAGTATAACCTGTAGGTTTACCGTGACGTAAATGACACAGAAGCAACTAATGATTGGTGTAAACAGACGATCACGTAATGTGTCGGAGGGAAAACTGTCGGTGTTGTTAGGTTGTGTAAATGTGGCGATGTAGAGCAGGCTCTGCAAGGAGCAATTATAAGGATGTTTCTTATTCTCTCTGTTCATATCATTGTACATAATGATTTTAACTCTAATTGTAGTTATTCAACCTGTTTAATAAGAAAAAGTACAAATTCTGACTGATGGTGTAATAAAGTATTCATAAAGTCGTACCTTTGCTTTCGGACAGACTGAAATGTGTTTGTAGCATTCCCCCCCCCCCCCAGCGTGTATACACGTGGTCAGTCTGTCGTAAAGCACAGACTGAGGCGTTTAAACAACACTCGTCCTTCCAGAAGTTTCCTCCTTGTCTCCACACAGGTTCTCTAAGGCTCATCCTCAGAAACCTCTGAGTTCTTTGGTCACCTTTTAAACAGTTTTCAGTTCTAGGAACGGTTGTGGTTGATTCATTCGTGTTCCACTAAAGCCGGCCCCTCGCTACAGGTGGATGTGATATAAATGCACGTTTTTCCAGGATTGTGCAGAATCACAAGCTAAACTGCAGCATGTGACACAGAACAACTGTTGTGACAGTCTGAGACCGCAGTGCAGCGGTTAGAGCATGTTCACAACATCTGCTATGCGACTGCTGCTGTATTTCCTGTATTACATCTTACCGGCATTGTATAAGCTTACAGAGTGATTACAAGTAGATGCATATGGGTGCACAGGTGTGCACGCACACATACAGACACTGTTGTTGAAACCCCAAACAAGAACACTTGAAAGAATTTCCATCCATCCATCCATTTTCTTCCGCTTTATCTGGAGTTGGGTCGCGGGGGCAGCAGCTCAAGCAAAGCTGCCCAGACCTCCCGATCCACACACACCTCCCCCAGCTCCTCCGGGGGAACCCCAAGGCGTTCCCAAGCACACCAAGAGATGTAGTCCCTCCAGTGTGTCCTGGGTCTTCCCCGGGGCTTCCTCCCAATGGAACGTGCCCGGAACACCTCTCCAGCAAGGCCTCCAGGGGGCATCCGGAAAAGATGCCCGAGCCACCTCAACTGACTCCTTTCGACATGGAGGAGCAGCAGCTCGACTCTGAGCTCCTCCCGAGTGACCAAGCTCCTCACCCTATCTCTAATGGAGCGCCCAGCCACCCTGCGGAGGAAACTCATCTCGGCCGCTTGTACTCGCGATCTTGTTCTTTCGGTCATGAGCCAAATCTCATGACCATAGGTGAGGATCGGAACGTAGATCGATTGGTAAATCGAGACCTTTGCCCCCCTACTCAGCTCTCTCTTCACCATGACGGTCCGATATCACTGCAGACGCTGCACTGATCCATCTATCGATCTCATGCTCCATCCGTCCCTCACTCGTGAACAAGACCCTGATATACTTAAACTCCTCCACTTGAGGCAAGGACACACCACTGACCTGAAGAGGGCAAAGCACCTTTTTTTTCCGGTCGAGAACCATGGCCTCGGATTTGGAGGTGCTGGTTTTCATCCCGGACGCTTCACACTCGGCTGCAAACCGCCCCAGTGCACGCTGAAGGTCCTGATTTAATGAAGCAAACAGAACCACATCATCCGCAAACAGCAGAGACGAGATTCTGCGGTTCCCAAACCAGACCCCCTCTACACCCTGGCTGCGCCTAGAAATTCTGTCCATAAAAATAATGAACAGAACCAGTGACAAAGGGCAGCCCTGGCGGACGCCAACGTGCACTGGAAACAGGTTTAACTTACTACTGGCAATGCGAACCAAGCTCCTGTTGCGGTTGTACAGGGACCGGATAGCCGTTAGCAAAGGACCCCGGACCCCGTACTCCCGGAGCACCCCCCACAGGGTGCCCCGAGGGACACGGTTGAACGCCTTCTCCAGATCCACAAAACACATGTGGACTGGTTGGGCGAACTCCCATGAACCCTCGAGCACCCGATGGAGCATGTAGAGCTGGTCCAGTGTGCCGCGACCAGGATGAAAACCACACTGCTCCTCCTGAATCTGAGGTTCGACCATCGGTCGAATTCTCCTCTCCAGTATTCTGGAATAGACCTTACCGGGGAGGCTGAGGAGTGTGATCGCCCTATAGTTGGAACACACCCTCCGGTCCCCCTTCTTAAACAGAGGGACCACCACCCCGGTCTGCCAATCCAGAGGCACTGTCCCTGATCGCTACGCGATGTTGCAGAGGTGTGTCAGCCAAGACAGTCCCACAACATCCAGAGACTTAAGGTACTCAGGACGGATTTCATCCACCCCAGGAGCCTTGCCACCGAGGAGCTTTCTAACCACCTCGGTGACTTTGGCCTGGGTAATGGATGAGTCCGCCTCTGAGTCCCCAGTCTCTGCTTCCTCTTCGGAAGACGTGATGATGGGATTGAGGAGATCCTCGAAGTATTCCTTCCACCGCCCGACAACATCCCCAGTCAGGGTCAACAGCTCCCCACCCGCACCGTAAACAGTGCTGTTGGAGCGCTGCTTCCGCCTCCTGAGGTGTCGGACGGTTTGCCAGAATCTCTTTGAGGCTGACCGATAGTCCTCCTCCATGGCCTCCCCGAACTCCTCCCAGACCCGAGTTTTTGCCTCTGTGACCGCACGGGCTGCGGCACTTGAAAGAATTTTTTGTCAAAAATAAAACTGTGCACCTTTAAATGATTTGACTTTTATGGTGAGTACGCAAAGGAGTGTGTGCCCACGGAGTGTTGAAGCAGCTGTAGAGAGGACAAAAAAAAAAAAAAATTACGCCCCAAAATGTTAATATTTCATGCACACAGTAATTTGTGTGCATGAAAAGAAATACTTGAACAGTTCAGTCAGTGCATTTGTCAGACCAACTCACGAGGAAAGGCTCTTCTCTCTGAGCCAGCAACATCTCTTCTGTGCTCAAGAAATGTGTTTCCATGTTGACCATAAAAGCACCCAATAAACTCTCTGATGCAGGGTGTTATTTTCTATCTCAATTATAATTTGGCACAATGCAGACGCTTATGCTGCATTTAGACTTGGGCAGGACGTGTTACGATTGTCATACAGTAGTGTTCAGGATAATAGTAGTGCTATGTGACTAAAAAGATTAATCCAGGTTTTGAGTATATTTCTTATTGTTACATGGGAAAGAAGGTACCAGTAGATTCAGCAGATTCTCACAAATCCAACAAGACCAAGCATTCATGATATGCACACTCTTAAGGCTATGAAATTGGGCTATTAGTAAAAAAAAAAAAAGTAGAAAAGGGGGTGTTCACAATAATAGCAGCATCTGCTGTTGACGCTCCAAACTCAAAATTATTATGTTCCAACTGCTTTTTTAGCAATCCCGTGAATCACTAAACTAGTATTTAGTTGTATAACCACAGTTTTTCATGATTTCTTTACATCTGCAAGGCATTAATTTTGTTGGTTTGAACCAAGATTTTGCTCGTTTACTAGTGTGTTTGGGGTCATTGTCTTGTTGAAACACCCATTTCAAGGGCATGTCCTCTTCAGCATGAGGCAACATGACCTCTTCAAGTATTTTGACATATCCAAACTGATCCATGATACCTGGTATGCGATATATAGGCCCAACACCGTAGTAGGAGAAACATGCCCATATCATGATGCTTGTACCACCATGCTTTACTGTCTTCACTGTGAACTGTGGCTTGAATTCAGAGTTTGGGGGTCATCTCACAAACTGTCTGCGGGCCTTGGTGCTGGCTTCATCCTTAAATAGGGGACACCTGATTCAGACCTGTTTGTTCCACAAAATTAACAAACTCACTGACTGAATGCTACACTACTATTATTGTGAACACCCCCTTTTCTACTTTTTTTTTTTTTTTTTTTTTACTAATAGCCCAATTTCATAGTCTTAAGAGTGTGCATATCATGAATGCTTGGTCTTGTTGGATTTGTGAGAATCTAATGAATCTACTGGTACCTTGTTTCCCATGTAACAATAAGAAATATACTCAAACTGGATTAATTATTATTTATTATTAATTATTATTATTAATTAATGTTTTTAGTCACATAGCACTATTATTCTGAACACTATTGTATTTGCGTCATTCATCGCACATTCCTGACATTCTTAATGTGAATTAACATATCTGAATAGGTTTCTTAATAGTGTGTGATTTTCGTGGAGCATGTTTTTGGCTGTCAACAAAAATCTTCCACGAATGTCATGCACCAACCTCATTTCGCCTCATGTTGTGGAGGTCGCAACTGCGTGTGTTGATCCATCTTGATTAGTGGTGATCCTTAATAGAGCGTGACAGAGAAAGTTGGCCACAAAGCACCTTAGGCCTTAAGAGAGCTGGTGCCAACCTGGTAAGAGTAGGGAGGAGAACTTTTAGGAAGGTTAAGACATTCTCCATATGTAGAATGTCAGTGATTCAGTAACACACTACCGGCTTGATGGTGCAGGCATAATGTTTGTGGTTGACCTCAACATGAATTAGCTTACTTTTCCCACCCAGTGGAGTAAGGTAACAACGCCTGAGATGGCCATCACAATACTGCGTTACTACATGGCTACAGGAAAAATGTAAATTGCATGTACAGTTGTATGCAAAACTTTGGAAAACCCTGATAATTTTCATGATTTTCCTTTATAAATCATTGGTTGTCTGGATCAGAAATTTCAGTTAAATATATCAATAACAAACAAGTGCACTGATATTACAGAAAGTGTGCAATAATTATTTAAACAAGATTTTATTGATTTGAATATATTTAGCACTAATTATTGGAACACAAAATTGGCTTGGTAAGCTCATTGACCCTTGACCTCCTTACACAGCTGAATCCAATCATGAGAAATGGTATTTAAGTGGCCATTTGCAAATGTTTCTCCTCTTTGCATCTCTTCTAATGAATGGCAACATGGGAGCCTCTAAACAACTCTCAAATGACCTGATAAAGATTGTTCAGCATCATGCTTTAGGGGAAGGATACAAAAAGCTATCTCAGAGATTTCAGCTGTCAGTGTCCACTGTAAGGAACATAGTGAGGAAACGGAGGACTGCAGGCACAGTACTCATTAAGGCCCGAAGTGGCAGGCCAAGAAAAATTTCAGAGAAGCTGAAGCAAAGGATGGTGGGAACAGTCATAGTCAACCCACAGACCTGCTCCAAAGACCTACAACATGATCTTGCTGCAGATAGTGTCTCTGTGAATCATTCAACTATACAGCACACTTTGCACAAAGAGATGCTGTATGATGCTGTAATGCAAAGGAAGCCTTTTCTGAGTACACACCACAAACAGTCACTTGAGGTATGCTAAAGCACATTTAGACAAGCCAGCTTCAATTTGGAATAAGGTGCTGTGGACTGATGAAACTTAAATTGAGTTATTTGGACATAACAAGGGGCAGTATGCATGGCTGAAAAAGAGCATCCAAGAAAAACGTTTGCTACCTACAGTAAAATTTGGAGGTGGTTCCTTCATGCTATGGGACTGTGTGGCCAGTGCAGGTACTGGGAATCTTGTTAAAGGTGAGGGTCACATGGATTCCAGTCAGTATCAGCAGATTCTTGAGAACAATGTTAAGGAATCAGTGACAAAGTTGAAGTTGCGCTGGGGCTGGATCTTTCGACAAGACAACAATCCTAAACACTGCTCAAAATCTGCTAAGGCATTCGTGCAGATGAACAAGTACAATGTTCTGGCATGGCCATCTCAGTCCCAATCTCAGTCCCAACCTGAATTTTACTGAAAATCTGTGGTGTGATTTTAAGCAGGCTGTCCATGCTCAGAAACCAACAATCCTGAGATGTTTTGTAAAGAAGAATGTTCCAAAATACCTTCAACCGGAATTCAGACTTTCATTAGAAGCTATAGGAAGCATTTAGAGGCTGTTATTTCTGCAAAAGTAGGATCTACTAAATACTGATGTATTTTTTCTGGTGGGATGCCCAAAATTATGCACCTGCCTAATTTTGTTTAAAGAATTATTGCACACTTTCTGTAAATCCTGTAAACTTAATTTCACTTCGCAAATATCGCTGTGTTTGTCTGCTATATAATATATTTAACTGAAATTGCTGAACCCAACAACCAATGGTTTATAAAGGAAAATCATGGAAATCATCAAGGCTGCCCAAACCTTTACATACAACTGTAAATACATATTTATATGCGTGCGTGTGTGTGTATGTATATATATATATATATATATATATATATATATATACACATACACACCTTTTTTTCTTATATTTGTATATAGCGTTTTTCATTGCATGCATTACACCTGCTCCTCATTGACTTCAGACGTCTAATGGTGACTTGTGGAATGGTGTTCCACTCCTCAGAATCTAGATACAATGAAAGGTAGCTGGGGTGGTAACACGTGGTCTTCCGGATCTGGGATGATCATCAGTCTGCCCTGTGTCATTCAAGTGAGTTTGGAGACGGCTTATTGTTGTTGGGTGGACACTAAATTGCCGGGCGACTGGGTTCACGTGACTTCCTGCCTTTAACATCCCAATTGCTCATTTTCTTTGAACTGCTGTCAGTCGTGGCATGGCTGCACATTCTGAATTTTCACAATTTTTGGTGATCTTTTATAGGCCCAGATGAGTACAATAATTACACACCTTAAATGGGAGCGCCAGAACATGTTAACAACTCAAACTCGTATTCAATTTGTCCTACATACAGTACAAAATCCAGCCGGTAAATTTAATTTTGAATAGCTAGAATAAATGAGACTTCACATTTCATAACTGCATTTCTTTTTCTTTTTTTTTTCAGTATATTTATACTTTCTTTGTTTTTACTTTATCTGTTTCCACTGACAAAGGAGAAGCTTTCTCCATTCTCACTGTGCATTTTGTATCATGACAATGAAGGGCATTTTATTCTATTATAAACTTGACAACATTCATACAGTTATTAATATCAAAGTAAGGGCCCCTTCACACATAACACGATTGAGGCAGAATGCAGTACGAAGGAGGATTCGAATGGCACTCGTGGGAAATCGTACCCGCACTCGGAATGCCTCGTACAGCAGTCGCCACATCGATTCGGACACAGCACATGCACTCTATATTAGTGTGCTGCTTGTGCCGGAAACCCATTCGAACAGCTGGCAAGATGAAGTCCCACTGCCACCTGATCGTGTTCAGATCATTCGCACGGCATGTCGTACGCAGGTGGGATATATTGTGCCGTGGCCGAGCAGCTGCATGAAATCATCTGCTATGTCAAAACACGGCCGAATGATGCGATTGAGGCAGCCTTCACACCAGGGCCAGAAAGTTCGCCAAATGCTGTGTGAGTGGCCATTCCCCCACACTCAGCCGGAGTCGGCCAGAGTCCAGGTCCTACCCACGAACATCCAACACCACTCGCGGGGCACTTAGAAAAGGTGGGGCCATTTGAGCTGCCAGCACGAGAGTAGAGAGCAGGCGACCACTTTCAAGCTGGATGTGCGAATGGCCCCACATTTTCTAAGTGCCCCACGAGTGTTCCGTGCCCCCCTTCCTCCCCCACGAGCAATACATATGGTGTGTAAGTGTCCTCCCCTCACCCCGTTACCCACATTAAATGGTGTGCGAGTGTGCAGCCCCCCCGTCAACACTGTCAGTATGTCATGTATCTCTCCCCACCAATCCACAATCCATCATTGTGCAGGTGTGGCTAAGATGAAAAATGATCCAACGGCGGCCGGAGTGCAGTGCGATCGCTGTCCAGCACAGTATGCATGTCTGGATGGCCTGTCATGTACATGATGGACATCATGTATCACATTCCCTTCCATTACACAAAATAGGACATTAAGATAATTTCAGCTGTAGTACCACAACGCAAGTTGATGCATGTGACAGGCTCGTGCACACAGCTACCAGCATGTTGGAGCTGTGGACAGCCCATCTTGTCATAACCAATAATGTTGTTCATAGACTGGTGCCTTCTTATTTGGCCGATTTAGTGAGACCCTATGTGCCGGCCCGGGTCTGCGGTCACAGGATGCGGGGCTATTATTTATTCCAGGGTGAAGAAGAAGTCAGTGGGTCAAAAAGCCTCCCTGCTACCGTGAGGCAGTCAGTCAGTGGACATTTTTTAAGTAAACTTAAAACGTATTTTTATTCTCTTTCTTATGAATAGCTTTTATATTTTTATCTATTTTATTCTTTTACTTGTGTTTTTAATTATGTACAACCCCAATTCCAATGAAGTTGGGACATTGTGTGAAATGTAAATAAAGCAGAATACAATGATTTGCAAATCCTCTTCAACCTACATTCAATTAAATACACCACAAAGACAAGATATTTAATGTTCAAACTGATAGACTTTGTTTTTGTGCAAATATTTGCTCATTTTGAAATGGATGCCTGCAACACATTTCAAAAAAGCTGGAACAGCAGCAACAAAAGACTGGGAAAGTTGATGAATGCTCAAACACCTGTTTGGAACATTCCACAGGTGAACAGGTTAATTGGAAACAGGTGAGTATCATTATTGGGTATAAAAGGAGCATCCCCCAAAAGGCTCTGCCGTTCAAATGCAAAGATCAACAATTTGTGAACTACTGCGTGAAAAATGGTCCAGCAGTTTAAGAACAATGTTTCTCAGCGTTCAATTGCAAGGAATTTAGGGATTCCAACATCTACAGTCCATAATATAATCAGAAGATTCAGAGAATCTGGAGAACTTTCTACACTTAAGCGGCAAGGCCGAAAACCAACATTGAATGCCTGTGACCTTCGATCCCTCAGGCGGCACTGCATTGAAAACTGGCATCATTGTGTAAAGGATCTTACTGCGTGGGCTCAAGAACGCTTCAGAAAACCATTGTCAGGTAACACAGTTTGTCGCTACATCTACAAGTGCAAGTTAAATCTCTACCATGCAAAGCAAAAGCCATACATCATCAACATCCAGAAACACCGCCTTCTCTGGGCCCGAGCTCATTTGAAATGGACAGATGCAAAGTGAAAAAGTGTGCTGTGGTCTGATGAGTTCACATTTCAAACTGTTTTTGGAAATCATGGACATCATGTCCTCCAGACAAAAGAGGAAAAAGACCATCCAGATTGTTTCAAACGCAAAGTTCAAAAGCCAGCATCTGTGACGGTATGGGGGTGTATTAGTGCCCATGGCATAGGCAACTTACACATCTGTGATGGCACCATCAATGCTGAAAGGTCCATCCAGGTTTTGAAGCAACACATGCTGCCTTCCAAGCAACGTCTTTCTCAGGGACGTCCCTGCTTATTTCAGCAAGACAATGCCAAGCCACATTCTGCACGTGTTACAACAGCGTGGCTTCGTAGTAAAAGAGTGCGGGTACTAGACTGGCCTGCCTGCAGTCCAGGCCTGTCGCCCATTGAAAATGTGTGGTGCATTACAAAGCGCAAAATATGACAACGAAGACCCCGGACTGTTGAACAACTGAAGTTGTACATCAAGCAAGAATGGGAAGGAATTCCACCTACAAAGCTTCAACAATTAGTGTCCTCAGCTTCAACATTTATTGAGTGTTGTTAGAAGGAAAGGTGATGTAACTAACACAGTGGTAAACATACCACTGTCCCAGCTTTTTTGAAACGTGTTGCAGGCATCCATTTCAAAATAAGCAAATACAGTATTTGCACAAAAACAATAAAATTTATCAGTTTGAACATAAAATATCTTGTCTTTGTGGTGTATTCACTTGAATTTAGGTTGAAGAAGATTTGCAAATCATTGTATTCTGTTTTTATTTATATTTTACTCAACGTCCCAACTTCATTGGAATTGGGGTTGTACAGTTTTTAGGGTTTTTTGGGGTTTTTTGTTTTGTTTTGTTTTTCAGTTTTCAGTCATTTCCAACAAAGTATTTTGTATGAAGCCAGTCAATCAATCAATCAATTTTATTTATATAGTGCCAAATCACAACAAACAGTTGCCCCAAGGCGCTTTATATTGTAAGGCAAGGCCATACAATAATTACGTAAAAACCCCAAGTATTAAATAAATTTCAGTAAGCGTGTTCAAAATTTTTATTTACTCACTTTTTAAAATTTTTATTTTGAACTGTCCTGTGTGTGGCGCCTTGAGGCAACTTTTGTTGTGATTTGGCGTGTTATAAGCTGATTAAATTGAATTGTCATATTCTGCATGTCCCTCTGGAGGTGGGATCACCACGCAGTAGCGCACACATGCCGGCACTACAGAGTTAAAAATAACAAACGCTCTGTCCGTGGCAATCGAGCAGACAGCCACGTGACACACGGTCGCAATGTGGAGCTTTGAGTGACAGCCAGTCTGGGGCCAAGGGGGCGTGTCGCTCAGATCATGGCAGTGAAGGCTCATCAACACTGTCAGATGATACGCATGTTGTCAGGCGAGAGTGCGAGTGACAGTGAGGTGTTAAAATAAACAGTAGTAAAATAGCAAAATACAAACACTGAGGAGCTCATTCATGTGTGATGGCCAGTGGTGGGCACAGATAACCAAAAAATTAACTTTGATAACAGATAATCAGATAACTGAAAAGTTATCTTTGATAAAGATAAAATGATAAACCACCCAAATATGTATCGGAAGTTACAGATAACCGATAAATTCCAGTATTGTCTCTGGTACACTTGCAACTACTAACAAGATGATTTTGAGTTTTAACACCACGATCGCTTCTGGAAGCATCAAAAGCGACAACAGACCCAAACAAGTCAGCACTTCTGTCTTTGAGCGTCCTGCCCCTTGCTGGACGCTCCAGTTTACTACATGGCTTCCAGCACAAACGCAGCTGAGGACCCACGAAGCTCAACTCTCGACTCAATCACAACACTGCCGTCAGGCGGAGGTCTTGGAAAATAAAGCAATGCTGACTTATGGTTTGGTGTAAATAAAATGAATACTGAATAACTCCATTAATGTCAATTCTGTCATTTGTGCATATATAACATATATCTTTTAATGTTGAATAATGCACTAATTCTGAGGTTTTGTAACAAACAGACAGATGGCATTCTCTGTAAAATGTGCCTCTGCTAACACTGATTGGTTGACTCATTTATTCTATGTAAACCAACACGTTAATGTCAGGTGTCATGTGTTGGTGTTTACAGATAAATGTGCTTTTGTAAAATATGCCATTTTTTTTATTTGTAAAAAAAAAAGGCATTTTCAAAAAAAAAAAAGAAGTTGTAATTAGATAACCGTCTGATATAACTGGTGTCAAAATAAATAGAACACTGCCATGATCTACTGGTGCCAGTACGAGTTTTGGCCCTTTTCAGCTGATTTTTCATTTGTGCGAAAATTTTTTGGATTGTACCAAGTTTCAGGTTAATCGCGCGTCCTGCATCGTTTAGTATATATGGAGTAACGAGCTGCATTTAACATCTCACGACCACCTCCTGATCAACGATCGTATGGTCAGATGAAAATCAAACCTGTTCGATATTCTGGTCGGCCGTTGTGAGGGTATCCTGCCGCTGAAGTGCTACAAGCATCCAACCTCTTGCACTGTGCATGTACAAACACCGCAGACCTATTTTGTAATGTTTTTTTTTTGTTGTTGTTGTTTTAACTTTGATGTCTCCCATCGAGAATTTTTGTAAATTAAGTTTGAAGAAAAGCTTCTGTTTACGTTTTGCTTCTGGAAACACAAGTCCGATGTGTGGTTTTTGAATGTACAATGTGTGTAAGAACATAAATCGTGCGCTCTGAACTTTTACACCGTGTGGTTCTGTGATACAGTTTGAGCTGGAACTGAGTACAGTGATTGTAAATATCAGCCCAGCTTCAGGGCGAATACTGCCATGAACACTACTGGCCAGTAGATGGCAGTAGAGATGTTGAAAATTTGCCAAAACAAAATTCCATATAATGTGTTTGCTACATTTAAGATGCATGGAATATAATAAATGCAAACACAATAACGTCTATAAACCCAGAGAATATATTCACAAGAGTTTTAGGCACTCAAGTTTAATGCTGTTGTCCGTGGAGCCTGATCAGAGTGTCTGAAATGCATTTCTCATGTCGTGCACGTACTGATATACCCATAATGCACCTGGACACAGCATGTCCACACTAAAACCTTAAAAATTAGTGCATTACATTAAAACTAACACATATCTGATATTTTCACTTTATAAAACTTCAGACGTGACGTTAATTTAAATAACTTGTCCAAAATTAGTTTGGTTAAAATTTGAACCATAAGTTAATGTATGCCTCTGGATGACTTGGGTGATATTGCCCACGTATTAGTATGGGGTTAAAAGAAATGAGTTTTTTGTTGTTGTTTTGGTGGCCAGTTCTCCTTTGCCTGCAAAGGATAGAGTGGTTTCTTCTAGAAGCAGCTCTCATCTGTTTGCAGAGGATAGGACTACACATCTGCTACAAAACATTTAACAGGTAGGTGCTCAACTGATTTTAAATTTTATAAGTGTTTGTAGCTGTTCAGCTTTGTTTACCACATTAACGGTCTAAAAATTATCGGACAAAAATTTATCGGAAGATAATTAGTCCGATAATGGTTTTCAAAGTTATCTGAAAAGATAATCCGATAATGAAAACATTATCTTCGATAATTATCGGTTATCAGATTATCAGAACTGTGCCCACCACTGGTGATGGCTTTGCTTCACTCTGCAGATATGCAAGCATGTTCTGCTCAGATTCTCTCAGCTGACACTGACAGGGTGAATACAACATGTTACATTACAAACTAGAAGCACTCGGAGAGTGCAAACCTCCGCCAAGGCCATGGGGTCACTGACGCCATAACAGCTACATGCCGTGGAATCATTGAACCTAAAAAAGTCTTACAATGATGTTTGCTAGTAAAAAAAAGTTTAATCTGCTGTGACTGGATAGCATGTATCCTTAGCGCTTGGCATCACAGTTTATTGCAACTTGCACCTTTCCCAGAAGCTACTGTCATCTGAGCACTGATATTGATATTGCATGTGCTTATAGACAAAAACAAATAAGAGACAAAATTCAATTTATTATTCAACTAAACTGCAAATATATGAATTTTTTTTAACATTTATGAAACACTTCTCTAAATAAATAACAGTAAATTCTGAAATAGAACTATTTTTTAAGTGTTGCATGTGCTGCACAAGGTCATAGGGTCACTGACCCTCCTTGGCACAGTGATCTATTCAACAATTCAGTGTTACAACCAAAACTATGATACATACACTTTTCTTTCCTTTATATTTGACATCCTTGACCATGAAAACATACCGCTAGAACTTGGAATCACTTTTATGTCTTTATTAGTTTAAAAGTTATTGTATAAAAACTATTTTTCGGTAATGGCAGTTTTCTTCTGGATCTAGCTCCATAACATTTGAAGCTACATCAAATCTGATGACACCTTACTGAATCAGTACAGATTCAGCTACAATTTGGTGTTAGTTGTGCATCTCTAGTTTCATTTGTCACCTCACACTGACACATTTTCTATTTTCCCTATATTTTTGCATATTCTGGTTCACCAGATCCGGAATCCGGATCTGATCATCACCAAACTTTGTTGTTTGATAGAACATTTGACTATGTTACACCCTAATTTTTTTCAAGCCTTTCTGCCTTGTTTTTGTGGAGTTAGAAACTAGAATGTCAAAATTCCCCCTATCCCGCAATGGTGAAGAATCCTTTAAAAAATTCCTGGATCTGGATTGTGATCCGGATCACCACTAAAATTTATTCACTTGTTCCTCTTGTCATTTCCAACCACTCCACAAAATTTCATCAAAATACGTTCAAAACTTTTTGAGTTATCCTGCTGACAAACAGACAGACAGACAAACAAACTCGACCGAAAACATAACCTCCTTGGCGGACGTAAAATAAATAAATAAATAAATATGATAAAACAATGGTCGGCATGTCATGAGAGCCCATCCGCACACGTGCATTGCTATGGCATGTTATGAGTTGATGGTAGATAAGTGTTCTGCAGACGAGCCGCAGCCTGTGCTGTTGCTGCTCACAGCTGGAGAATGCATATCATGCCATATAGAACACCACATCTGAACATGTGTCCTGAGGTGGTAATAAATACAAACACATGATGCCGTCAGCAACGCATCACTGCGCACTGCAGATGCGATAAGTCAGGTTGCTCCATGTGAATATATGTGTGTGATCATGACCGCTCAGCTGACTATCCAAATGTCACGTCCACTACGTGAGTGTTAGTCCACATGACGCAGTGTCCTCTGAAACACACTGTGTCCTTTGGCGCACCATGCGCTGAACAGCTGGACATGTGGAGCCAGTTGATGTGTCCACAATCATTCAATCATGTCAGTTCATTAATTCCTTGGTTCATTCATGGAACAGAGGAATGTTAATTCTTGCATTGTCTGCTCTTTATACCAGGAATTAAATATTTTACCAGACAAATGCAATTAATTTGTTATGGTTTGGACAAGAGTGGAATGGAGAACCCAAGTGCTGGGAGCAGAAACGAGAGTTGAGTGAATCAGAAATCAGATTTATTAACAATGGAATGTGTAGTGTGCGGAGGATGTGGACGAGTCAGCAGCCTTGCAGAGTGGAGACAGGGCCCGCACAGCGGTGGAACCAGGAAACCACAGTCCAGATGGCATTGGAACCAGAGCGAGGAGTGGATGATGCAATCCGGGAGCCAGGTGGCTGCCTGCAAGCTATCGACAGGTAATCTGGAGAGGACACACAGGTGAGTGGTTTGCTGAGCACACGAACCCAGTACAGTTCCAAAAGCAAATCAAGTTCATGGTCAAGTCTATGAAGCACAGTCAATATATTCGCAGAATCCCAAATGCTTGAACGAGCTGAAAGCTGGAAAAGACAGACAAAAATGCTGAGCTTGGAAACTCAGACAAAGCTGCAGGAAAAGTAGCAGCACGCAAACTACTGAGCGTGGCAGCTCGGAAAAAATAACTGTGTTGGAACATAAAAACTCTGAGGAGACAGAGAGGCCAGACTACCATGAAAGATATGCTGAGTTTCTGGCGATGATGAAGTGAAGAGCCGGGGTTTATATGCAGAGACTGATGAGATGAGTGGCAGGTGTGTCGATCAGCTTGAGGCGTGGCACCTGTGCAGAGGAGAAAGAGAGACAGAAGCAGCAGCAGGAACAGGCAGCCCACAACAGTACCCCCCTCAATGGGAGCCCCCAGGCGATCTACCAGGACGGTCAGGATGGTCCCGGTAGAAGTCCCGGATGAGGGAAGGGTCCAGGATGAGGCCCCGCTTGACCCAGGAGCGTTCTTCAGGTCCATAGCCCTCCCAGTCCACCAGATACTGGAAACTCCGTCCCCGACGATGAACATCCAATATCTTTCTCACGGTCCATGCTGGATGACCATCCACGATCCGGGCAGGGGGTGGTGGAGGAGCCAGAGTGCATAAAGGACTGGTGTGAACCCGCTTCAACTTGGAAACATGAAAGACCGGGTGGAGCCGCAGAGAAGGGGGTGGCCAGAGCCGGACGGCGGAAGCATTGACCACCCGGTCAACAACAAATGGCACAATGTATCTGGGTGCCAACTTGAGAGAGTGAGTCTGAAGAGGGATGTTCCACGATGAAAGCCAGTCGGGGGCAGGGGCCCGGTGCTGGTCGGCATGGCTCCAAGTCCAGGTCTTGGTCCGTAGCACAGCAGAACGGGCAGTCTTCCACACCCGACAGCACCTCCTGAGGTGGAGTTGAACCAACAGAATGGTGATTTTGGCTTTCTGGGACTGAAACAAAGGAGTTTGGTAGCCGAGGGAGGCTTCAAAAGGGGAGAGTCCGGTGGCTGAGGAGACTTAAGAGTTATGTGCATATTCCACCCAGGGGAGATGGTGACTCCAATCCATGGGGTGTGAGGCTGAGATGCATCTGAGGGTGGATTCGAGGTCTTCGTTTGCCCATTCTGCCTGCCCGTTGGTCTTTGGATGGAACCCGGACGATAGACCGAGAGCGGAACAAAAACTATGCCAAAATTGCAAAGTGAATTGGACGGCCGGGCATCAGGAGCGGCTGTAGCAGCCCGGCAGGAGGCTGGTGAGATGTCTTGCCCCTGGCACAGATTCAACAGGCCTGCACAAACTCCCTCATGTTTGCCTGGACAGTGGGTCACCAAAAGCGGCAGCGGAGGAGTTCCAAGGTCCGATGAACTCCAGGGTGGCAGGACAGTTTGGATGAATGGCAGAACTGCAGAACTTGGGATCCTGTCTCGAGCAGCACAAAAAGCCGATCGGGCGGCCCTCTATCGGGATCAGGATGGCGGGTGAGGGCTTCTTAGATGGCTCACTTGACATCCCAGGTCAGCGCCCCCACAATCATGGATCGGGGAAGGATGGTCTCTGAAGTGGTCTGTGGTTCCTTTGCCGGTGAGAATTGTCAGGAAAGTGTGTCTGGTTTGCCCTTCTTGCTGCCTGGTCGGTATGAGATGGTGAAGTTAAATCATCCAAAGAACAGCGACCACCTGGCTTGACAGGCGTTCAGACATTTGGCGGACTGAATGTATTCCAAATTGCGGTGGTCAGTCCATACAATGAACGGAACTGTGGCCCCCTCCAGCCAATGTCTCCACTCTGCAAGGGCTTCCTTAACTGCCAGGAGTTCCCGGTTACCCACGTCATAGTTCCTCTCAGCGGGGGAGAGGCGTCGAGAGAAGAAAGCGCACTGGTGGATCCAGTTGTCACTCTCTGACCTCTGGGAGAGGACCACGCCCAGCCCAGAGTCACTTCCACAAAGAGCTGGCGATCCGGTTCCTGCTGGGTGAGGATGGGAGCTGTGGCAAACCACTTCTTTAGAGGGTGAATGCAGAGTCGGCCTGAGGGGTCCACTGAAAGGTTGTCTTGGTGGAAGTGAGTGTGGTGAGAGGAGCGGCAACCTGACTGAAACCGCGGATGAATCGTCGGTAGAAATTGGCGAATCCTAAGAACTGCTGTAATTGCTTGACAGAGGACGGACTGGTCGGTCCGTAACTGCTTTGAGCTTAGCGGGATCGGGTTCGATTTGGTTATGTGAAATGATGAAGCCCAAGAAGGCAACTGTGTCGAGATGGAACCCACATTTCTCGGCTTTAACAAACAGGCATGACAAGCCGGGCAGGTGCCAGGCACCCAAAGAGGGTGGATCCTCTATGCAGACTCCCAGACCAGGCTTAGGTGTAACAGAAGTTATCTTTAATTCAGGCTCAAGTTTGGTACACAGGTTGTCAGTCAGCGGAGCAAAAGTACAAGCAGGGCTAGGCAAATACGCAGCCATAATCAAGCAGGGGTTCATGGCGTGGGCACACACAGCGTAGTCAAAAACACAGAGTCGATTTCAAAAAACATGCGAAGGCAAAACAGGACAGGAAACAAGAGCTAGGTTGTGTACAAACGATGACAAACTGGCAGGGAAGTGGTGGCTGGGAGGTGTTTAAATAAGGCAGGAGTCAACAAGGTGCACGTGAGGAACAATCGAGAAAGCGAGCGTGGCCAATGAACAAAGATAATACATGGCACAAGAAAATGAGGAGGGACAACACAAGTTGGAGTGAGGTAAGACACAAATATGTATGAACAGGTGCCAAGAGTGAGTGAATGAAAACACAAAGCAGACTGGGTCAAAGTGTGAGAGGAGGACACAGAGCTAGTGGAGTGACATGACGTGACAACACAGACTGACATGTGAGAGGGATGAAAACATAATGCCAGGTGCAGTAAAGTGACATAATAAGATATAAGCGAGGGATGAAGACATGATGGCAGGTGCAGGATGTGGAGTGAATATAATCAGATGGACGTGAGGAAGCCGAACAGAGCAAAACAGAAATGGAGGAATAGCGGAATAATATAACTATGACAAGAACCAGAATCAGGCATGAACATGAGAACAAAAGAAACTACATGATAACAGCAAACAGAACTCGACATTACAGCATAACATAAATATGAGCAAAATAAACAAGTGATAAACAAAAACACAAACTGGCTCAGCAAAACTAGAATGTAACTAAACAATGGCTAAAGTATCATAAGTAACAATGTAAAACATAACAGAGAATAAACCTATATGAAAATAAACAACTAATAAAGTATCAAAAGTAACAATGTAAAACATAACAGAGAATAAACCAAGATGAAAATAAACTAATAAATCAAAGCTGGGGCAGAAAGAGGACAACAGAAAGGGGGAGAAAATGGGCTCAATGCCCTGATCAGGCCAAAATCATGACAAGGCAGTTCTCCAATAACCACTGGAGCACGATCCGACCGTGTTTGGTGTGGGTCTGGGGATATAGGGAAAGATCAAAATATCATCCAGATAAACAAACACAAACGGTTGAGGAAGTCGCGCAACACATCATTCACTAACGCCTGAAAGGTTGCAGGTGCGTTAGTCAGGCCGAAGGGCATGACCAGGTACTCAAAGTGCCCCAACGGCGTATTGAAAGCCATCTTCCACTCATCCCCTTCCTCGACACGCACCAGGTGGTAATTGTTACGGAGGTCCAACTTAGAAAATATGGTTGCCCCATGCAAAGAACTAAACGCAGAATCTAGGAGGGGTAGAGGGTACCGATTACGGAAAGTAATGGCGTTAAGTCCCCGGACGTCAATGCAGGGGCAAAGGGTACCATCCTTTTTACTTACAAAAAGAAACCTGCCCCAAGGGGAGACGAAGGCCGGATCAACCCAGCAGCCAAAGAGTCCTGGATATAGGTCTCCACTGACTCGCGTTCCAGGCGGGAGAGATTGTATAGCCTACTAGAAGGTAGCGGGGCGCCCGGAAGCAAGTCAATGGCGCAGTCATAAGGACGGTGAGGAGGAAGTTAGAGTGCATGATCTTTGCTGAAGAACTCACCAAGGTCATGATACTCAGGGGGAACTAAGGACAAATCAGGAGGTGAATGGACCACCTCCTTGACAGCAACACTGGGAGGAACTGAGACACCCCTTGAGATGGGCTTCACTCCACTGAGTGATAACCCCAGTCGACCAATCGATACCGGGATTGTGTTTCGAAACCCAAGGGTGGCCTAAAACCACAGGAGATGAAGAAGGAGTAACAAAAAAACAGAATAGATTTTCTGTGATTACCTGACACCAATAACGTGACTGGTTTAATATGGTGAGTGATGGCTTGGAGGGCTGTGCCGTCTAAAGCATGCATGGACCAGCGGGGAAGGAAGTGGTTCTAGGGGTATGTTAGCTTTGGATGCTAATGCTAAATCAAGGAAACTCCATTCGACTCCAGTATCAATTAGAGCTGGGGCCGATAAGGTTTCATCACCAAAAAGAATGGTTGCTGGGATTTGAGTGCGACTGGATCCCACACTCGTGAATCTAGCTTGGCTCACCTGTAGGACCTGGGCTGCGTTGGCTTTTCGCCGAATGGGGCAAGTGCTGAGGATATGCCCCTTAGCACTACAATATAGACACTCACCGACCGCAAGTCTCCATTGTCGTTCTTGGGGGGACAATTTGGCCCTGCCGAGCTGCGTAGGCTTGCCAGCAGTGGGAGCTGGAATGTCTGCGAGAGATTAAGCAGAGCTTGGTAGGGACGGCCCCGGTCCATGCCGTGGCGCGGAGCAAGTGGAAGCTACCCGATCAGCCCGACGGCATATGTCCCGATGGCGCTCCCTCAACCGGTTGTCCAGACGGATAACTAAGGAAATAAGGGAATCCAGGTCAGCCGGTTCGTCCGGGACTGCCAGTTCGTCCTCAAGAGCATCGTTTAACCCTTTAATATAAACGCTTCGCAGCACCAAGGTGTTCCAGTCAGCCTCCACAGTGGGAATGCGGAAGTCAACTGAAAACTCTGCGGTGCTACGCTGCTGCTGTTTCAGCGTCAATAGACGTTGAGAGATGGAATATTTCTGTGTGGGATGGTCAAATATTAAAGGAAACTCTTTGGAAAATAAGGAGAACAAGTGGAGAAGAGGAAAATCATTTCTGCTTAAAACTGACATTAGAATAATTTAAGAGGTTTTACCTTGTCATCTGATGGTTAATAATCGCATTAATCCATCTGATCGCTGTGGGTGAAGAGACTCTGCCTTAGACGAGCGGCTGAGCTCTGAAATGTTTTTTTTTATAAACTTCTTACAGCGTGTTTTTTTTAAATTAACGTCTTAGATAGATTTATTGTCATCACAAGTGCAACAAAATTTCTTCACACCCAATCACCTCAGACAAAAATACAATTAATCCACAATTATTACAAGTTGAACGTAATAATGGCACACATCAGAATTATAGCACCCATACATATACATTTGATTGTTTATGTATACTAAACTTTATTTTTTATAAACGTCTTATATCGTGTTTTTTTTTTATAAATGTCCTGTTTTTTAATAAAAGTATTACAGCGTGTTTTTTAAATAAACGTCTTATAGCGTCTTTTTTTATAAACGTCTTACAGTGTCTTTTTTTATAAATGTCTTACACCTGTTTTTTATAAAC
Organism: Thalassophryne amazonica; assembly: GCF_902500255.1. NCBI lineage: Eukaryota > Metazoa > Chordata > Actinopteri > Batrachoidiformes > Batrachoididae > Thalassophryne > Thalassophryne amazonica. Next base: position 113,391,163 of record NC_047105.1, read on the forward strand.
GTCTTACAGCTGTTATTTATAAACATCTTACAGGGTGTTTTTTAATAAACGTCTGTGATATTTATAAACATCTTACTGCGTGTTTTTTCTAAATGTCTTACAGGGTGGTTTTTATAAACGTCATACAGCGTGTCTTTTTGTAAACATCTTACAGCTGGGTTTTTTTTGTAAACGTCTTAGTGTGTTTTTTTATAAACGTCTGTGTTATTTATAAATGTCTTACAGCATGTTTTTTTTATAAATGCCTTCCAGCGTGTTTCTAAATGTCTTACAGCATGTTTTTTATAAATGTCATACAGTGTGTTTTTTTTAAACATCTTACAGCGTTTTTATAAGCGCCTTACAGCCTGTTTTATTATAAACATCTTAGTGTGTTTTTCATGAACATCTTCCAGTGTGTTTTTTTATAAACATCTTACAGCGTGTTTTATAAATGTCTTACAGCTGTTTTTTTTTAGAAACGTCTTACAGCATGTTTTTTAGAAACGTCTTACAGCTGTTTTATTACAAACATCTTACAGCATGTTTTTTCTAAACGTCTTACAGCGTGTTTTTAATAAATGTCTGTGTTATTTATAAACGTCTTACAGCGTGTTTTTTATAAACGTCTTACAGGTGTTTTTTATAAACGTCTGTGCTATTTATAAATGTATTACAGCGTGTTTTTTATACACGCCTTCCAGCGTGTTTTTTATACACGCCTTCCAGCGTGTTTATTCTAAATGTCTTACAGGGTGTTTTTTATGAACGTCTTACAGTGTGTTTTTTGTAAACATTTTACACCGTGTTTTATAAACATCTTACAGTGTGTTTTATAAACGTCTTACAGCGTGCTTTTATGAACGTCTTACGTGTTTTTTAACATCTTATGTGTTTTTTTAATAAATGTTTTACAGCGTGTTATATAAACTTCTTACAGCATTTTTATAAACATCTTACAGCTGTTTTTTAATACAGCAATGTCTTATTATAAATGTCTTAGAGCGTGTTTTTTTTTTATAAACGTCTGTGTTTTTCATTAAAGTCTTACAGCTATTTATTATAAATGTCTTACAGCATTTTTTTATAAACGTCTTACAGCATGTTTTTATAAAGTCTTACAATCCAGTCGAAAGAAAACATCTCTACTCTTCAGCAGCACCACCAGAGTTCAAAGCTGCAGAAGAGACCTTCATCTAGTCCCGAGAATTCAGCATAACATCACCTGCTTATAAATAAAAGGCTCTTTCAACAGCAACTATTTTATAATTTTTTAAAAAGCTGTTTCATTTTATATTTTAACAATAAATGAACGGATCATTAAAAATGTCCACATTGTCCAAATGTGACATTTGCACAGGTAGAAGCTCTCTACTTATTGTGCTCAAATTCATATTTTAGAAATGACTCTGTCCTGATAACAACATTAAAGGCAATTACATATTTTGACGAAATTACAAGTAAAAATGACTATTAAAAAAAATTCATCATGAGGTTTATGTCACAGAAATCCTACTTTACAATCACACTGCAGTCATTGTTAAATTATTTCCTGTTGCATTTATAATAAACATTTGTATTTATTTACAGTGTCTGTTTTTCTGGTTGAAATGAGATATAATCTACCAGACTTAAAAAATGTACGAATTTCCATGTTGTTTTATTTGTCTAAAAATAAATGTCCGAGGTTCCTTATGTTAAACAAGAAATTATCTAATCTGAAATAACAGGTGGTTTTAATTTACAGATGAAAGGTTTCTAAAGAACCATTTATTGATTTATTTAGCTATTTTAATTACAAGTATTCTAAACTTTTTTAAACAGTAATCAGAAATTTTGAGGTAACAAACAACAACAACAAAAAACATTTCCAAGGATTTTTCTTCAGAAAACTGCTCTATAAATGAGCAGTCCTGTGACACGTTTCTGTTTTGTACAGATCAGTGGTTTTGCGTCGTTCCTATTGGACAGCGCGAAGCTATGTCACAGCTCAGAGCGTCGAAAGTTGGATTGGGTTGAACTTTGTCCGCGTCAGCCTGCGCGCTCCCATCAGAAGCGTCGCTTTAGCTCGGCTTTTGACGCGACGCTTCTGACGCATCTAAAAAGCAATGCGTCTCATTGAAAATAATGCTTTTTAGACCGATTTTTGACACATTTGACGCTTCCGACATGTTCAGTGTGAAACGCCCATTACCCTTAATGGCCAATTAAACCTCAGCTTGTTTGCTTATCAGGCCAAACATTCACGGGCATGTAAACTTTTGATCAGAGCCATGTGCGTGATTTCAACTACAATTTTTAATGGACGCACACAATTATGTGGTGATAAATGGTTTCTGATAAAGGACCACTGCCCCAAATAACAGAGGTTTTCTGCCGCTTCATTCACAAACTGCGAATATGAGCAAATCTGTGGTTGAACCATTCATACAAATTTTTGACACACAAATTGGGGATTTATCAATATTTTTGTACCTAAATTTATTCATAAATTTAGAACTTCCTCAGACCATGTGACACACAAATGAAGACCCAATTGTCTGAGAAAATGTGAAAGCACTTAAGTGCACAGCATATTAATATGCTATTTCTGTATTTATTTATTTAAAAGGCTTCATCAATAGTTTAAATTAAATTTAATTCATGAATGTATTGACCAAATGTATTAAATAAACATGAACTTGATGCCCTTTTATGCTCCTCATTTGTTATAATTAAAATCTGCAACTATGCCAGCTGAGTGAGTTTATAATGGAGTACATGAGAGTGTTCATATTCAGGGGTGCACATAACTGGTACTCATGGTGCTCATGTGTGCTAAACATCATTGATACACAGCAGAGGGAAACATACTTCCTACACTTCCTCTGGCATTGCTTTCCTCTTATTAAGTGCTTCTCTTGTGTTTTCTATTGCGCATCATTTATTTTTAGCATGCAGAAGCACCATGAGTAACAGTGTATAACAGAATATGAACAGCATGCCTGTTCATATTCCAATGTAACACTTTTGGCTTTTCTTGAATTCTTTGTCTATAATTGATCGATCACAACCAATAATTTCTAGTGTCATTAAACTGCACATCAGTTTATTTGTAATTTATTAATTGATAACATATTAAAGGTTCATGCAGGATATATAAAATTGTATTGTGCAAGTTAAAACTCTATCATGCAAAGCGAAAGTCATACATCAACAACACCCAGAAACACCGCAGGCCTTCTGTGGGCCCGAGCTCATTTGAAATGGACAGATGCAAACTGGAAAAGTGTGCTATGGTCTGATGAGTCCACATTTCAAATTGTTTTTGGAAATCATGGACATTGTGTCCTCCGGACAAAAGAGGAAAAAGACGATCCAGATTGTTACCAGTGCAAAATTCAAAAGCTGTGATGGTATGGGGGTGTGTTAGTGAACATGGCATGGGCAACTTACACATCTGTGATGGTACCATCAATGAAAACTGTGAAAACCACAGACATGTTTAACAAGCCATTTTATAACTCAGACTGCAAAAATTTTTTGTAAATTTCATAAACATATATACAAATGCAGCAAACAACAAAGTTAAATACGTACAGCTATTTACATTAGAATGCACAAAATGCTTCAGGTGGTTTTTTGTACAACTATTTACTATTTACAAAACAATAAGATGCCACACAAATTATTTGTGCCACTCAGAAAAACAAATGTGTTGGACAAGTCACAGGCCTGACACTTTGTCATTCCTCATGTTGTCCACCTGGAAGCATCATTAGCACCTCCGTGTGTCTTTGCTGGTTTTATATTTTTCTGCAGCAAAACCCCCATGTGGGGATGGTTGGTCATTTTAAAGTGCATAAACAATGATAAAGGGGAAGTCGTGTCTCCCCCACCCACCCGGCCAGAGAAGACAAAAGAGGAAGACGCTTGTGCGTGTGCTGAACTAAGTGTCCCCACAACCAAATATGTGGGTTGGTGATCATTTTTGATTGGTTTAGGTCATGCATTTTCCTCCACATGATAAAGGGAAAGTCGTGTCAGGAAAAAGCCTGATGAAAATTATTCATCATAATTCAGGTTTTACTGGGCCTATCAACAAAACTTAAAAACTGGTATATAGTTTGAAGTCTGCACTTTCAACACACATTCAAACAGAAACTTAGAGTGTGGAGGATTTGATGGGAACACTGCTGAATTTGGTCATGTGACTTTGATGTGTCTCCACGTCAAACGACTCAAGAGGTTTAAAGTTAGGGCAATGTAGACCTTCCACTCACTCCTCCAACCCCTGATAAAGTTTGCTGATGACACTATGGTGGTAGGCCTTATTAGGGACAACAACAAGACTTTGTACAGGGAAACGGTCAAACACCTGACAGAGTGGTGTGCAGACAATGACCTGGTCTTCAATACCACCAAAACCCACTACACATCAGTGGAAAAGAGGTGGAGAGGGTAGACTCATTCATACTCATTCATTCCTTGGCACCCACATCACCATGGATCTGACATGGATATTACCACGCATGCATATAACTAGTATTCATGGTGCTTGTGTGTACTAAAAATAAATGATGTGCAGCAGAAAACACAAGTGAAGTGCTTCATAAGAGGAAAGCAATGACACACTCGCATGATGAGTACCAGTTATGTGCACCCCTGGATATTATACACCCACAGCCTGGTGAAAACTGCCCAGCAGAGGATGTTCTTCCTGAAGAAGGCTGAAGCAGGCTGGTGTGGCTCCAGAGCTGCACAGGAATGTCTGCAGAAATACCATCGAGAGCATCCTCAGCCAGGACTGCACAATGTGGTACAGCAGCTGTACGGCAGAGGACAGAAAAAATTTGTCTCGGGCGGTGAAGACAGCACAGATGATTGTAGAAGCTGAGCTCTAAGACGTAGACTATATGTTGACCGCTTGCAGAGGAAAGCACAGGACATCTCCAAGGATAACAGCCAACTGGGACACTGCCTGTTTGCTCCTCTGCCATTGGGGAAGAGGTACAGCACTATAAGGACACAGACTAATAGGCTAAGGAGCAGCTTTTCCCCCCAGAGTTGTAGCCTCCATCACCCCACCCCATCCCCCTCCCACAAACACAAGCACAGACATTCAGTAACATGACTATCAATATTTGCAATCAGTCTGTTTATATATCTAAAACTATCATACGTCACTAACCATTAAGCACCTTAATAATTTATTAGGCACCTTTTTTTTGTACTGTTACACTTATTTTCATATTTTAAAAGGTCTTGTTGCCCTGTGAAGTTCATTGTTTTAAAAGCTGATGTGTGTTGTTATTTGTGTATAGCTGTTTGGAAAGTGTCACCACAATTTCATTGCAGAAATGCAGTAACAATAAACATCTATTCTATTCTATTTCCCGATCAAACGGTAAATAAAGCAATGAAGAGATGTAATCTAGGCCTTCCTTTATTCCATATAAGACCCACTGTGGCTTTTTAACTCCATGCAAACAGTTCTGGAGGAGGTGGCAGAAGAATGTTTTGAAATAGGTATAACAACCTTGGTAAATGTTCATTTTCAGAATATGAACTCTTCCCATTATTGACATCCACCTGTCAACTGGCTTGTTAATGACTTCCCTTAAGTAATTGTAATTAATTTTAAAAATGTGTTCAAGTACTGGAAAAATGTCAATGCCTAAATATTCAAATGGTTCCACCACAATGAACTGTTTTATTTCTTGAACAGGATTTGCCCTTTCAATTTTATTCAATAATAATATAAATGATTTGATATTGTTCACTTTATAACCTCAGACATTACCAAAATCTTGAATCAATTTCAACACTGCCAGAATTGACACTTTTAGATTTGACAGAAATAAGATGACATCATCAGCAAATAAAGAAATTCTGTGTTCAGAGGGTCATATTGTAATTCCACAAATTTGGCAGTGTGGGTATATAGCTATTGCAAAGGGCTCGATTTCCAGTGTAAACAGCAAGGGAGAAAGACAACATCCTTGCCGATAGCCTTTCCTAATTTTAATTGTCTTTGAGATATTTCTATTTTATAGATTTTGTGCTGTTGGATTCTTCTATAGTGTCCTGACCCATTTTATAAAGTTGTTTCATCACCCAAATTTTTCCAATATCTTAAAAAGACCATGTCAAAGGCTTTTTCTGCATCCAGTGACAGGAACACTATCTCTGGTATCTTTCTTCTCAGATTATGACTGCCTTGCCTTCCGGTTATGAATCTGTTCTGATCTCTATTTATTATGTTTGGCAGGATTTTCTGCAGCCTTCTTGCATGCAGCTTGCAGATGATCTTGGTCAAAATTTAATAAGCTAATTGGTCTCAAATTTTCACATATGTCAAGGGGCTTACCAGGTTTTAGCACTAAAATAATTAAAGCTTGATTCTTGGAAAGTGGAAGACTGCTCTTCTCAAATATTTTTGTGAACATATCTAAGGGCCCCTTCAGACATAGTATGAAAAAGTACAAATCAGGGCGAATCACGGCGGAACAGCTCGTATGAATAAACCATGAAAACATCGAGCTGATGGACAGGCGTGAACAATGCCACTGCAACGGTTTTGTGCACGCAGGAACACAGTGCAAGCAGCTGCGCGATGTGTAACCACATCGCGCAGCTGCTGTGAAAAGAAAAAAGAATACATACCACCCATGGGCTTTGAACCCGAACTTTCCAAAAGCTATGACTGCCAGGCAGAATCTTTACCACTGAGCTACCATTGCTGTTGTGTAAAAGGTGCGGGAAAATGCCTGATATCAAGCAGGACATGGACGTATTTAACAAAAAAAAAAAAAAAACCCACACGCCATATAAAAACACTGCATTTTATTGAATCCCTCTTATCAAGCGGGTAATACAAATATGATCTGTCTGTTCCTCTGTAGATGACCTATGGTCATAGACGTACAGTTATGAAATGACATGAATGATGAAGCACTGTGCTCTTATTATGTCCACATCTGCTGGCGGCATGTCCAGCAGCAACCTGGATATTAAAACAAATATCCAACCTAGTGAACTTGAACCCCTCCCCTTTATCCACCTCTGAGGGTCTCCATCCCTCCACTTTCCAACTCCCGCTATTACTCACTTGGGGCTGTTCCACACCGAAAGTATGCACCCATTACTGTTATAACTGAAATAATTACAAATGAAAAACATCGGCTGAATTTGCAATAAAATAGTTGCAGAATAATCTCTGTTGAAGAAAAATAGTACAGTCCAATATTCGCCATCTGTATTCTTCTGGATCCTTTTCAGAAGCTCTTGAGCCTCCGGCGGAGTTTTAAAAGCGTAAGTCTTCTCTTCATAAGTCACCAGTAGTTTTGTGGGGTGAATCAGTCCATGCCATATCCGAAGTTTGCGAAACTTCTCTCATACCGGGTCAAACTGTTTCCGTAACTGGTGCATCACAGCAACCAGGTTTGTATAAAACCGTATTTGCTGTTTTTAACATGTGCTGCAGCAATGACAGCTATCTTGTCCTTATAATTGAGAAATCTTATTATCAGAGGTCGGGTGGCGCATTGCTATCTCTCCTCGGTCCAATTTGATGCACTGTCTGACCAAATGTGTTTGCAATGTTTCAGTGCAGCAAACACTTCTGGTAGCCACAATTCCAAAACACCGGTGTCGTCCTTCAGCTCCCTCTGACAGGTTTATTAGCCTCAAGTTATTTTACCTGGACCAGGACTCCAAGTCCATGATTTTATCCTCCGGAGCTTTTCTCTTGGACTCCAGAGTGTTCACTTTTGTTCTTAGAGTTTCAATGTTGTCATTGGTGGTAGATATGTGTATCTCCTTTTGTGCTACTCGCTCTGTGCAGTCACTTATCTCTTTCCTCATGCTCTCAATTTCTCCCATGCCTCTGTCAAATCTTGAGGAGAACTCAGTTTTAATAGATGTTACAACAGACAGTATTTTGTCCATCTTACTGCCCTCCTGTTTCTCCTCTTCACCCGGCAATACCATGTGAAATATGCTAGCGTCAGCTCTCTGCGCCTCGCATTTAGGCATTAAAGTTCCCACTGAACTCTTCAAACTCTCCCTGACACATGCCACATTTTTAAAATCCTCCACCATCGTCCCATCCCCAAAAAAACCTGACATCGACAGCCTGAATGATTACTGACCCATCGCCCTGATGTCTATAATCATGAAGTGCCTGGAGCGATCTGTCTCTCAGCACATCAGAGACTGCCTCCCTCCCTCACTCGACCCACACCAGTTTGCGTACAGGGCAAACCGGTCTACAGAGGACACCATCGTCCTCACTCTCCACACAGTGCTGAGCCACCTGGAGAACAAGATGAGCTACGCGAGGATGCTCTTTGTGGACTACAGCTCAGTGTTTAACACCATCATACTGGACATTCTCATGCTGAGAAAGAGCACCATAGATGCAATGTTTACTCTTAGAATACTGATGGAGAGGTACAGAGAATGCGAGAAGGAGTTACATAGTGTGTTTGTGGATTTTGAGAAAGCTTATAACAGTGTGCCAAGAGAAGAGTTGTGGTATTGCATGTGGAAGTCTGGAGTGGCAGAGACATATGTGGGGGTAGTACAGGACATGTACAAGGATAGTGTGATGGCAGTGACATACACAGTAGGAATGACAGACTCATTCAAGTTGGAGGTGGGATTACACAAAGGATGAGCTCTGAGTCCTTTCTTGTTTGCAATGGTGATGGACAGGTTGACAGATGAGATCAGACAGGAGTCTCCAGTGATCTGCAGTGAAAGTAGAGAACAGGTTGAGTCTACCCTGGAAAGGTGGAGATATGCTCTGGAGAGAAGGGGAATGAAAGTCAGTAGGAGCAAGACTGAGTACAAGTGTGTGAATGAGAGGGAGCCCAGTGGAATAGTGCAGTTACAAGGAGTAGAAGTGGTGAAAGTAGATGAGTTTAAGTACTTGGGGTCAGCTGTCCAAAGTAATGGAGAGTGTGGTAGAGAGGTGAAGAAGAGTGTAGACAGGGTGGAGAAAGGTGGCAGGAGTGATTTGCGATGGAAGAATATCTGCAAGAGTGAAGGGGAAAGTTTACAAGACAGTAGTGAAACCAGCTATATTGTACGGCTTAGAGATGGTGGCACTAACAAAAAAGACAGGAGGCAGAGCTGGAGGTGGCAGAGCTGAAGATGTTACAATTCTCTTTGAGAGTGATGAGAATGGACAGGCTTAGTAATGAACATATCAGAGGGACAGCTCAGGTGGAACGGTTTGGAGACAAAGTCAGAGTGGTGAGATTCAGATGGTTTGGACATGTGCAGAGGAGGAACCCAGGGTATATGAAGTTGCACAGAAGCTGGAAAGAATGCATTTAGTTTTTTAGCTCCCGACTGGAACGTTCTCCATTCCAAATTTAAACTGTCTGGACTGACTAACACCTTCTGGTCTATTTTACGAGAATGCGAATGGGGTTCTTTTGTGCAATGCCGATGTTTCTAAAAAATTTTTAACAACTTTATTTAATGTTTCTAAATTTTAATCTGTTTGAGACATTACATTGTTACAATGTTACTACGAGTGGTGTATGGGGTGTATGGTAAAGGTAGTATCTCTGATGGAGGAACACGTCGGGCTCTTCAGAGTAGTTCACCCACCTTGGTCCTCGCCATGCACCCAGCTCTTACCTGTGATGCCACGTAGCTGTTAGTATGCAACAGCTGCCACACCCCAGGCAACGGCTTCGACTGGCCAGCTAAACCAGGTGGAAGATAGCTGACGGGTGTAAAACCCTCAGTGAATTTGGGCTTGTCTACCCTTGCATGCAAAGACTGGATCCAGCGAACTGCACAGAGGAAACCAGCAGATGGTTCAACGGGCAGGAAGGCGGACCCAGCAAAGCGCTGTGGAGCGTGAACAGGGCACAGTGATACACGAAGGACACTGTTGGCCATCCACTGCATCCCGAGCCATCTCCAGCCATCTTGACTACATCTTTCCACTGGACATAGATGGAACAGGACAAGAGTGTGAGGCTGACGACTGGGCGCAACTCTCCCTCACTTAAATCCAAGTCATGCGCAAGTCATCACTCTACACTATCACCGCACTCTCCCAAGTCCTGTGGCGATGGGTGAGTGGCAAAGCAGTAGGTGCGGATACACTGGGAGCTGTAGTCAGAAACCTGCACACAGGCGGCCCAGGGCATAGGGTCACTCTCTACTGGACCGAAGCAGCAGTGGAGTTCGGCAGCCCCCTGGATGACTGAGCAGCCCTGTTTAGGATCATTCTGCTCACCTTCAAGGAGGAAGGGGCTAGAAAAGGTGCCTCAAACATAGCCTGCTTCATACTCAATGACAATGACTATACTCAATGACAGATATTCGCTCTCGTCTAACTCGGGTGAATATCGGTCATTTTGGGCGACTGGGCATGGACGTTGGGCCTCTGAAAATGCATACCGCCCTCCAAAAGCATGTTATTGTATTATTGTCATTACCAAACTGCTGAAATTACAGTTCCCCCTCCCCACCTGTGACCCTCCCCCCCCCGACAACAAACAACAAACACTCCAATCTACTGCCTACACAGTAAATTTTGCTGAGTAAAATTTACTCTGCTGGGATAACATTTGGTCCCAGTCTAAATAGAGTAAAATACATTGTATTATAGAGTGAAATCAGCTCTACTGTCTTGTCAAATCAAGTGTTTCTACTTCAATAAGGGTTTATTTTACACTGTGATAGAGTATATTTAACTCCATTTGGACTGGGACCAAATGGAGTTAAATATATACTATTTGCAGAGTAAATTTTACTCTGCAAAATTTACTGCATATCCTACTGCTCCCCACCCCTGGATAACAAACAACCCAATCTACCTCCACTCCCTCCCGACAATAACCAACCCACTGTACCTCCACTCCTCCCCCCAACTCCAGACAACAAACAACCCAATCTATCCCCATCACCGCTCTGTCATTATTCATGCACAGCGATAGGGGTCAGTACAGGATCACGGTATTATGGAAGTACTAGTATGAGACACGCATACGCGTAATCCTGTCCCCATATATTCAATATGTCAGCACTGGATGTGGCGAGCTTAGTCTGCTGTTTGTGCAGTAGCTCTGAGTTGAAAATACAGTTTGTGTCATCTTGCTGTGTTTCACAGCACAGTGGAGATGCAGCAAACAAGAGCAGCACATCCATGGTCAGTTTTACAAACGCATTCACAATTTTTTTCTGGGCGCGTCCTCTGGATGTGTTAGCGCAGCTAAAAATAGAGAACAGCAGCACACTTACAGTGAGTTTAAATTCACATGGACAGACTCTGACTCTGACTCTGAACAAACCGGACCTAGTAGTTCTAATTCATGTTGTAGATTTTTTTTCCCTCAGTATTTTGAGGGGGCGGTGCCATTGCGTCCTCTAGTGACCAGCTGCCACTGTTTTCAAACATTATTGATGATCATGTTTTCTGATCATTGTATTTTGTGCTGTTCTTCTCTCAGGGTCCATCAGAGTCGACTTGTCTGGACCTGAATCCATCTGTGTGTCCATGAACAAACAACCCAACATACCTCCTCCCACCTTTAGCACCTTAACAGCATTGACTTCTGTGCCTGCAGTGTTCACAATCACTGCCGTAAATGTTTACAGTCACTTTTTAAACTGTACTTTATTCATATGTTTGCATTAATTCATGTATATATACAGTGAGGCAAATAAGTATTTGATCCACTGTTGATTTTGCAAGGTTTCCCACTTACAATTAATGGAGAGGTCTGTAATTTTTATCGTAGCTACACTTCAACTGTGAGACAGAATCTAAAAAAAAAAAAATTTAAAAATCAGAAAATCACATTTTGATTTTTAAATAGTTAATTTGCATTTTATTACACAAAATAAGTATTTAATACAATAGAAAACAGACCTTAATATTGGTTACAGACATGTATTGTAGTAGTTATTGCCAGGTGGTGGCGGTAATGCGTTTTAATGTTGGGTGTTACCAAAACGTAGGAAAGAGGAGGAAGAAGAAAGCCGTTGCTAGCGTCAGAAGACGTTTACTGTTTTATTGTTATTCGCTCATTTCCTGTCATTTAAATATTAAGACGCCCAGAAGCGTGTTATTCGTCGTATTAGTTATCGTCGTCGTCATAGCGCAAACGTCAGCGGTGCAGAACAGGTGCGGATGAGTTGATCTTTACCAGAGTCGTAGCAGCTAATGCTAACGCTAACGCGTGAAAATGTGGCGATAACACAAAAAAGAAAAAAGTATTTATTTATTAATCCAGTATTGTGTGATTTATGCACACACAGTTTAGTTAACCTTAAGGAAAACCTTTTTTATTTCGATTGCTCAACTTTCAGCCGCTAACAATCGATAAACTCGTGCTGAGTAACATGGACGTATGATTGAGGAACATTTATTCATTTTATACGTGTATTTGTGATGATGTGACTTGCTTTACTCTGTAAATAAAAATCTGCTACGTGTATTAAAAAGAAAAGCGTTTTGCTTAAGTATAAATAATGAGTCATCTTTGATTCACTGTTTCTTTCCTGATTTTTCCACAGCATGGAGCCCATAAAGCAGTCAGGCCCAGAATCATGCTCGCCAGATATCAACCCTGTGTTCCTGCAGCAGCTCAGAGAGCTGGACATTCCTGAGGATGCAGCCAGACAGGTGGGACAGCACTGACTTGTTGTTTGTGACCATCCAGTGATACACCAGGATTACTTTGTGCCCTTCCATGACCAATTTCAAAGTATATGGCATTTGCAACAAACAGCTATGGGAAGTAGAGAAGCTTGAATCTTCGACTGGACTCCTTATTTAGCAGGAGTAGGGGAAAAACTACAGATGATCTTCAGACAGCACAAAATGCCAGTTTACTTTAAACCGGTTAACACCTTGGGACAGAAATTTGTTCACCCTAAGGACAGGTTCCCTAGTTACAAACAGAGCAATGTAGTGTATTCTATCAGATGTCAGGAAAACTGTAACGAACACTACATAGGTGAGACTAAGCAACCTTTACACGAAAGGCTATACCAGCACCGCAGAGAGGGCGCCAGTGGACCTCAGTCTGCAGTGCATCTCCACCTTAAAGACACTAACCACACGTTTGAGGACAAGGAAGTTAAAATATTAGCCAGAGAGAAGAAATGGTTTGAGAGGGGTCGAGGCATTCTTTGTGAAACATTTGAAACCCAGCCTTAACCGGGGAGGGGGTCTGAGACGCGTTTTATCCCCCGTTTACAATGGGGTACTTAGGTCAAAGCAGTTTTAGTCTTTTGTTCATGGTAATGAGTCATTCACGTCATCAGCAGAGTCGTCAAGGGAGCCATCAGGAGAGGGACAGCTGCCCTGTCATTAGGAGGGTGCTAACTAGAGCACAATAGGTGTTAATTAGAGCTATTGTTTAGTCACTAGCCTATAGCAGTCTGCCTCTCGGTTGGAGGGGTCTGGTTAGGTTTAAAACTCCAGCTTTTGTGACTTCTTGATTATTCTTCTTTACAAGAGTCAAGACAGAATTCAGACCACCAGAGCAAGAATTTTAGCTGAGGAAGCTTCTGCGATTTGAAGCGAAACGTCCTCGCGTCAAGCAACCCAGTCCAGTCGAAGATTCAAGCTTCCCTACTATGGAAACCACCTGGACAACTGAGAGCCTACACAAAAACAGCTATGGAGACTGTTAGAAATAAAGTACTTATGATTACTCGTTTTTCTGAGTGTTTCAGTGTTTGCGTAGCTTTGAAGAAAACGGTCCACCGTGCGCTTGAATGGAATGTAGCTGTTAACATTAAGAACAGAGCTGCAGATTGTGAATTTTAAGTAACTGTGAAGTCATGTTATGACGACTTGTTTTTAAGTGATAACTGTTAATTTTGATGCAGTCACGGAAAAAGCAGAAGTCGCTGTCTACTGTGAGAAGATTTAGTGTGTGTGTGCTAAACAGTCTGCTAGAGGCTCAACTTTCTGCATGCCTATAAGCAGGGGTGCACATAACTCGTACTCCTGGTGCTTGTGTGTGCGAAACATCATTGATGCACATCAGAGGAAAACACTTCCTATAATAAGTCATTTCTTTCCTCTTATGAAGCATTTCCCTTGTGTTTTCTGCTGCGCGTCCTTTATTTTTAGCATGCACACATGCCTGCCTATAAGTATTGTCCTCAGTATAACTGTGAAGAATCTAAGAAATACATTTCTGATCAGTCAGCCTGAGAAACAGTGAAGAGGTCCGCATACGCTTTAAAACAACTCTGCTTCCTGGTCCCAACCCTGGATAGTCACGGTTTGGAGGATTTAAGAAAATTGGCCAGATTTCTAGAAATGAGAGCTGCTCCATCCAAAGTGGGATGGATGCCGTCTCTCCTAACAAGACCAGGTTTTCCCCAGAAGCTTTGCCAATTATCTATGAAGCCCACCTCATTTTTTGGACATCACTCAGCCATCCAGCAATTCAGGGAGAACATGCGGCTAAACATGTCACTCCCGGTCCAATTGGGGAGGGGCCCAGAGAAAGCTACAGAGTCCGACATTGTTTTTGCAAAGTTACACACCGATTCAATATTAATTTTAGTGACCTCCGATTGGCGTAACCGGGTGTCATTACTGCCGACGTGAATTACAATCTTAACAAATTTACTCTTAGCCTTAGCCAGCAGTTTCAAATTTCCTTCAGTGTCGCCTGCTCTGGCCCCCGGAAGACAATTGACTATGGTTGCTGGTGTCGCTAACTGCACATTTCTCAAAACAGAGTCGCCAATAACCAGAGTTTGTTCCTCGGCAGGTGTGTCGCCGAGTGGAGAAAAACGGTTAGAGATGTGAACGGGTTGGCGGTGTACAGGGCTTCTGTTTAGGACTACGCTTCCTCCTCACAGTCACCCAGTCGGGCTGCTTTCCCAGCTGCTCGGGATCTGCTGGAGGGAACTAACGGCGGCTAAGCTACCTTGGTCCGCACCGACTACAGGGGCCTGGCTAGCTGTAGGATTTTCCAAGGTGTGGAGCCGAGTCTCCAATTCGCCCAGCCTGGCCTCCAAGCTACGAATAAGCTACACTTATTACAAGTACCATTACTGCTAAAGGAGGCCGAGGAATAGCTAAACATTTCACACCCAGAGCAGAAAAGTGCGGGAGAGAGAGGAGAAGCCGCCATGCTAAACCGGCTAAGAGCTAGTAGCTGCGCTAGGCTAGCGGATTCCTAAAAACACACAAAGTGAATAATGTGTAAATAATTTAGAGCTGATTCAGCAGAGGGAGTGCTTTAGTTAAGGCATGTGAAGATTACACTGTGAAACAAATTATCTAGTTAACTAGATCAATCTAACTGCGCAGATTAAACAGCTAACAGATACAGCAAAACACCACTGTGCTCCGGAACAGGAAGTGATACAATACCGCAGTGAGAGCCAACCACCAGTAGAGGTGGTGCATGCCCGGCATGCAAGGTACATGCACCTAAGATGAAAATTTCAGACCCCTCCATGATTTCTAAGTGGGAGTACTTTCAAAATCGCAGGGTGTTCAAATACTTATTTCCCTTACTGTATGTAAAATCCACTCCATCTAAGAAGTCCTCATGCACGGATCACGCGAGATCGGCACCCGAAGAACAATGTCCAGGGCCACTATAAGTCCTCATGCATGGATCGCACACGATCACTGGCTGGAGACTAATGTCCGACTGCAGCTCCGCTGTCAGCTCCTCAAGTTCTGTCACAATTGTGGCACGTTAGATAGAAAGTCCATTGTCTCCTGAAAATAACATATTTTGACTTTTTCCAATGTAAGAAATGCATCTGTATGTTAAGGCAGCCTGTAAAAACAACGCCCTGGAGACATTCCATGTGCGTGTTCCTTGAGGCAGTAAAACAGCATCCTGCGACACAAAAAGCAGAGTCAGATCCAAAATCTGACAGACTGACAAAGTGAAGAGTTTGTGGTGAAGTGTGTCGTCTCCTCTCTGTACAGCCTCTGAGCCACCACTTTTGAATGAAAGCTCAGAAGCTTTATCGGATGTAGCGGCGTGCATTTCACTCTGTTATTGTGATGTTTCTGCTTTTTCTAAAATGTCTGTCACATGTTGAGAAATGCAGAATAAGATGTTTTCTAGAAATGCATCTACTTACTCTCCAAGTGAGAGGAATAATTAGCAATAAAATACATCAGCGACCACTAATTATTACTGCATGTGCACATATAGACTTGCAGTCATTAATACTTTGATGTTGTGTTGCTAGGTGGGATGTTAAATAATGTGTGACATGTTCTTTAAGCAGTCCTGCAACAAAGTGTGCAGTGTCATTAGTTTGCACAATTTGTTGTGCTGAAACTGATTGAGGGCTATATTGTGCAGGCTTCTTATGATGCTCCTTCATAAAGTTCTTTGTCTTGTCAAGCCAACAAAATGGTTACTGCATTATTTTTCATCATAGTTCCACTGACTTCAGTACAGCTGGTCCACTGATGTTTGAATATTACTATTCTGTTGCAGAAGGCAACATCTGGGCTACCACGTAGCTGTGGCCACCCACTTTGAAAGTTGGCCTACAGGACAAATTTGATAATTTTGTAGTAGTTTTCACTTTCACAGCTAAATTCTTTTGGCTGTTCCCTTGTTTTCCACTGGGAGTCACCACAGCAGATCTGCTAATTTGGTACAAGTTTTACACCAGATGTCCTTCCTCATGCAGCTCCATATTACACGGAGAATGGGCAAGGGTGGGTCTTGAACCGGGAACAAGGGCACTTAACCACCACCACCCCTGCCCAATTGCTTTACTTTTACTACTGTGTGTGAACCACCTGAACCACTCCCACGTTGAAAATCTGACACACGCACAGTTGTATACTCCGGTCCTATTCATACTCAACTCTTGACATTTCTGGGTAATAACTATTTGAGTGCTCTGTGTGAAAATTGGATGCTGGGTTTAGGGCTGCAACAACGAATCGATATAATCGATAAAAATCGATTACAACAGGCGTTGGCAACACATTGCGTCATCGATGCGTTGTGTCGAGCGATTATGGCGCCAGAAGCTGCTGGCCGCTTCTGACGGCGACCAGTGCACAGAGCAGATCAGACGTTGTTTTGTAGAACTCCATAGTTAGAATATGGCAGATGCAAGTAGACGAAAGAAAGTTAAGACTTTAAAAGTGTGGGAGCACTTTACATTAAACAACACAAAGACGTTTGTTAACTGCAACATTTGCATGGCACGGGAGGCTCAGGCTGTCGGCGTGTCTCCCAGAGCAGCAAGGTGAGGGGCAGAGAGGGAAAGAAAAAACAGTAACAGCACCGACAGTTTTTTTTTATTAATGTTGTCAATATCCTACCATCGACATTAACGCCTGTCCGATTGTCCGGGACAAGTGTAAAATGTGATCGGACAGTGGAACAACGACGCCGCGCCATCATTGTTCTGACAGCGCCGTCACACCCCCCCACCCCAGCAGACGCTGCAGAGGAAAAAAAACTCCGTCAAAGTCTTCACATAAAACGAGCTCCTTCATGTTTCCGGGAGAGAGAGGGTAGGAGGAGAGAGAGCGGGGAGAAGAGATGGACGAGAGAGGGGGGAGGGACTGAGAGAGCGGGAGGAGAGAGGGGGGCGGAGAGAGAGGAGAGAGGAGAGGGAAGAAGAGGGGAGGGAGAGGGGGAGAGAGAGGGAGAGAGCGGGGGAGGGAGGGGAAGAGAGAGAAGGATGAGAGAGAGGGGAGGAGAGAGAGGAGGGAGAGAGGGGGGAGGAGAGAGAGAGGAGAGGATGAGAGGAGAGGGGGAGGAGAGAGAGGGAGAGCAGAGAGGGGAGAGGGAGGGGCAGAGAGAGAGGGAGAGAAGAGGGGGGAGAGAGAGGGGGGAGGGATGAGAGGAGGGGAGGAGAAGAGAGGGAGAGGAGAGAGGGGAGAGGGGGAGGAGACGAGAGGGGAGAGAAAGAGAGGGGAGAGAGAGGGGGAGGGAGAGAGAGGGGAGAGAAAGAGAGGGGAGAGAAAGAGAGGGGAGATTTGAGGATGAGAGAGGGGGAGGGAGAGAGAGAGGGGAGAAAGAGAGGGAAGAGGGGGGAGGGGAGAAAGAGAGGGGAGAGAGAGAGGGGGGAAGAGAGAGAGGGGAGAGAGAGGGGGGGAGAAAGAGGGGGGGAGAAAGAGGGGAGAAAGAGGGGAGAGAAAGAGAGGGGAGAGGGAGGGGAGACAGAGAGAGGGGGAGACAGAGAGAGTGGGGGAGAGGGGGAGACAGAGAGAGTGGGGGAGAGAGGGGGAGACAGAGAGAGAGGGGGGGAGACAGAGGGAGAGAGAGAGAGGGGGGGAGGACCGAGGGAGGAGAGAGGAGAGGGGAGAAAGAGCAGCGGGGGGGAGACCCCCCCCCCCCAAGAGGGAGGGGGAGAGAGGGGAGACAGAGGTGAGGGAGCGAGAAGCGCGTACGAGGGGGAGAGAGAGAGGGGTAGAAAGAGAGGGGGAGAGAGAGGGGAAGAGAGGGGAGAAAGAGAGGGGGAGAGAGAGGGGGAGGGAGAGAGAGGGGACGCGAGGAAGATGCGGGGAGGAGAGAGCGGGGGGGGAGAGGAGAGGGAGAGAGCGAGGGGGAGAGAGAGAGAGAGGGAGGGAGAGCGAGAGGGAAGGAGAGAGAGGGGAGGGAGAGAGAGGGGGAGATGAGAGGGGGAGAGAGAGGGGGAGGGAGAGAGGGGGAGAGAGAGGGGGAGAGAGAGGGGGAGAGGGGGAGGGAGAGAAAGAAAGAGAGAGAGGGAGATTTTTTTAATGAAAGACGTGCGGACGTGTCCGCTCGTCGGGACGTAGCCGACGCGGCGCGGCGGCACAGGAAAAACACCTCCGTGTTGATGACCATTTGTTAAAATCCAGTTGGCTTTTGGTGGCTTTCAGTGGAGTGAGTATATGAGAAATTGTTTATCAGCTGAATATGTTCCAACTTGTCCTCAAGGCTTCCAACAGAGGTGTTTTTCCTGTGGCGGAGCGTCGCGGCAGCTGCGAGCCGACGCTGCAATCCGCCCATCACTTCTTTCATTAAAAAAATCTCCTTTAACAGTGGAATATCCGGATAAAATGCTGAAACCGACTTCTTCTGAAACTTCTCTGTTCTCTCACGACGTCCTGGATCACAGAGCCTGAAATGTGGAGGTTTTAAGCTTGAAACAGGCTGATGACGCTGCCTGAGAGCGCTGTGCGACGTCTCGCACCATGAAAAGTCCTTAAAGCGACAGAATCACCTCAAAATCTCTCATCAGCTGTTAAAATTTTCACTGAAGACCAGCTTAATTTTTCGAACCATGTCCACTTCGATGTGTCTCACAGGTTTAGAAAAAATTTTGATCAAACAAAGCGCCAGTCTCTCAGCAACTTCTCAGACAAAGGAATTCCGACGAGGGGCTGGACGACTCCTCCCACAAGGAGTGCTCACAGGCGAATGATGTCACCGACAGGCGTGGAAAAACTCACGCATGCGCACGAGGGTTCAAGCATGTCTGACGTAAAAACATATGAATGAAATCCATATAGTTTTTGAAAAAAATAAAAAGGACCTATACTTTACGGACAGCCCTCGTATACACAACTCATACGAGCTTATCCAACCTTTCCTGGCTTGTTTGGTGCCACACTAAGCAGCACACTGAGCCCTCCCACCCCTGAGCCATACATGACTCATTCACAGTCTGTGTAGTCACCGCTCCAGAGGACTGTATACAGTGTTCAGCCAGGTGTTAGAGCTGCCGTGGGGAAAAAAAAGCCCTGTTGATTTATCATACAACATATTGGTGACATTCTTATGTAAAGTGACTTTTTATTGCCAGAGTCCAACCTTCAGCTGTGCAATAATCATCCTGTTTATTCAGCAATTTTATAGGGTGGTGGAGGAATTCCAGGTGGAGGAATTGTTTTGGTTAAAGTGAATGAAGTGCTCACTAACAGATTTTAAGAAATTTGTGAACAATATCTGAATTAAATTAAAGATCTTTTACTTCAAGTCATGAAAAATAAGCATGAAAAAATATTGCATTTGTATGTTTGTTTTCTGTTCTGACTTTTTTGTTTGTTTGTTTCTTAAACCTCCAGGCACTTCTGCACACACGGAACGTATCTGCTGAGGAGGCCGCCATGTACTACTTCAACAAGCTGGAGAATGAGGTGCCCATAAGCTAGCCTTAGTCCCCACAGGTACACCTTGGTACTATAGACCTTCTGGAGTTTATCCAAACCTATTCTCAGTGTCGCCTCCTGTGTGTGTTGTGACCCTCAGGAGGAGGGAGACGATGGCCGAATGTTTAAGATGGTGTTCGTGGTGAATATGGAACTTGGAATGGGTGTGGGAAAGGTCAGTCCATTGGTGCTGCGGTGGACTGTGTTTAATACATACTGTGTTAATGTGTGCAAATTCAGCTACAACCCAACATGGCCATGGAGTATTCAAACATGGCATAGCAATCACATTTGTGTGTGACTGTAAAGCAAAAAGCATCTGTGTGTGGGTATTTGGCTCACATATTTCTCTATTGGTGATCTACCTCAGCTTTCGGATATGGCTTGTGCATAGCATAATGATGTCCTTTATTATGAAAATTTGGGGAATTAATTTTCAAAACCTTTACTTTGATTAACATTGTAACATTCGTACTTCTAAGATGCGAGGCTCGCTGATGTTACTGGTAGCAAAGTTAAACAACATCAGATACTTCATGTTGCTTGCGCCATTTCACAATAAAACGTTTAATAAAGCTCATGTCTGGGCATGGACATGTTGGCAGCAGAGTCTGCATTGATACATGATGAACTCATTCATACATAAAGAAGTAGAGCATGGGTGCTTCTCTGTGAGACGAAAGAAGCCCCTCGCGTTGAGTCCAAGCACCTAAGCTAACAGGCTAACTTTAGTTTGGGTGTTTAATAAATCATATTATTGGGGACTGTGTCGTGGATCTAATGATTTGCTTTGGTGTAGACAGTAAAAATTATGCGCCGCTTATTTTCTAAGTAATTGTGCATTAATTGACCCTGACAGATTAGTAGCTGCTAAAAGTGGTAACGTCGTGGGCATACAACATTAAATCAGATGAGACTTTTACTCAGCATGAATATTGCAGTGACACCTAAAGCTACTTTGACACTTGCATGAATTTGATCCCCGCACTGGCACGCAGTCTGGTGTGCCAGAGAATAAACTCATTGTAAACTCTTGTAAACTGTGCGCAGCTGCATGCAAGTGTGCAAAGAAAATTCTGAAATGTTCAAAATCTCTGGCACACATTAATTTTGTGAACTACACGTGAACATTGCGTGACCTATTCAAAAACAGTGAATCACTGTAAGTCAATGCGTCAATGCAGCACAGCTAATCTGAACGATTATGACGAGATATTAAATGTGGAACAAACAGAATTTTACAGATACTCATAAGAAGGAATGAAAATGCAACTGTTTTACCAAGCTATTACAATATAATTATTATAAATAATTACCTTTGAGATCATTCCAAATGCGTTCTCAACTGCATGAAGCACACGAGAAAAGCTGCTAGAGGTTGTTTCATCAGCCAAGATCTGCGAGCAAATGATTAATCTGCTACGAAATATTTATTTCATATAACGTTGCACAAAGCACAGCATCAACATTGGCACTACGAATTGCATGGCAGTGCAGGGGTTAAATGCATGCAAGTATCACGGTACCTTTAGATGATCTGTTAGGATGTTTCACCACAGAACAAGCTGCATTATTGCAGGTGTTTGTAAAGCAGGCACACCCTCTGTACATCTGTACATAAGGTGGCCAAGAATTTGAAAAGAAAGATTATCAATAGCTCCAGAGCTCCTGTGAAAACGAGGAAAATTCAGAAGTCAGTGAAGGTTTAACAAATTGATGCATTAATGTGCCATAAATACTTCTTGTGGTCCATTTGAATTGATACTGAGAATTATTATTTTTGAGTTCTTTGAATTGTCATTTCCTTTACGGTGTACTTTTCTGAGCCACAATGTATGTTTTCTGGATTAAAGGTCGGAAACACAATACAAGTTGTGTGAAAAGACTGGGGTGGGAAAAACTGAGCCCGATCCAACAAAAAAATTGTTTTTTTAGGGGGGGGAATGCATAGAGATTTCAAAATTTTCAGCCCTTGCCAAGGATTTTCAGTTTTTTTTTTTTTTTTCCCTCTTCCTCTCTCCATGGACCACTTTTGTCACAGTGACAGTCGTAGACGCTTGGCTCAGCTGCTGTCACTCAAATCAACTGCACCCCAAAATTTACAAATCTTTATGGCTTGAAACATCTTAAACTTAGAAGTTTGAAAAAAATTTACACCCTGTACAGTTGTCATGAAGGACGACACTACCTATAGAGATCAAAACCGTTTTTTTTTTTTTTTTTTTTTTTTTTTTTACCAGGCTGTAAACATGTTTATTTCTGCTCTAAAGTTGGACATTATAACATGGACTACTAAGGCAATGCACTCTGTTTTGGAGCCAGCCTCAAGCAGCCAGTCAAGGAGCTACAACTTTTTGTATTTTTGGTTAGGCTTCATCTGACAATGTTGAAGTTTACCGCTTGGTTTCCACAGGTATGAGAACAAAATGTACAGTGTCGTGCTTTGGCTGGGATATCAATTCTCACGACATTGCAATATTTAATTTTACACTTCAAGGGTCCATTTTTAAAGACCAGAATTGGTAAAATTCAAATTCAATTGCTTGTTGAAAAGTGGTGGAAATGCAGTACCACTTCATTCAGCAGGGGGCAGAATGTAATGTTGATCAAACCTGAGTATTACATCACCTTCCTTTCAGGTAAGTGGAGTCCATGTTAAAATGTCCAACTTCAGAGCAGAAATAAACATGTTTACAGCCTGGTAAAAAAAAAAAAAAAAAAAAATCGGTTTTGGTCTCAATAGATGGCTTCCTCCTGCATGACATCTGTACGTGAGGTGAATTTTTTTCTAAATTAGTTTAAAATGTTTTAATCCATAAAGTTATGCATAATTGGGGGTGTTGTGGCTTTGAGTGACAGCAGCTGACAACGCTCATAGCATGTTTAGCTCAGAAACCATTCGCTGCGACCCCTAATTACTGTGGATAGCTGTTTAGAGCATTTTATTACAAGTACTTGGAATAACATGGCTTATTGTGTGGTGAAACGTCCTAACAGATCATCTAAGATGTTGCTGATGCAATATTCATCATGAGTGAAATTAGTGTCTTATTTAATGTTGTATGCTTACAGACTTAGCACTTTTAGCAACTATCGGTGGCCTTATCTGTTAAGTCCCATTACTGCTTTTACTGCAAATTAGTTACTGGCAATATAAGTGGTTCATAACTTTTAATGCCCGCACGAAAGCAAATAGTTATGAGAACCACCACACACT